>NC_067423.1:38259132-38559132 GCF_009764475.1 Pristis pectinata | reverse complement strand
TTTAAACAAAGGATGTTGCTGCCTTACCACTATATCAATTTTAACTGGTGAACAGTGCTATTATCGTGTGTCCCTTTTTCCTCAATCCCAAGAACAATAACTGAGAGAATCGAGGGTTATGGGATCACTGCAGGAAAGTGGTGCCAAATTTAAAGATCAGCCTGAATGGGGAACAGGCACCAGTACCTTCTCCTACTTGTTTCTTCTGTGAAAGTAAACTTCACCATCACAAAAATAAAATATCTAAAGTTGGTTATCTGCCAAATCAGAATCAACTCTAATACTTCCTTAAATTAACTTAGTATTTTCCTTGTTGAATACTTTTCTAGCCATTAAAATAGGATATACTGATGCTTTCTTGCTTATTTTTATGTTAGAAGGAAAACACTATAAAAATGCACACAACTCTCCCTACACAAAGATGGGAATATGAAATCTCAAAACAGTGCATTATCGTAATCCTCCCCCGATCTTGGGAGTTTCTCCCCATATTGCATTCCAGGGCTGCCCTTTATGCAGAGTGACTGAGGGCTCTCTGAAGCTCTATTTGCTTCCATGGGTGACATGGGCTACCATATACGTACATAAAAATAAACTGCTAATGGAGATACTCAGCTGGTAGAAAACTTTTCTCCAGCTCTACATCAGTTCTGGCCAGAATATGCACGCCCTTTGCCTCAATTAATCCTTTGCCTTAATGATGCCAAATTAATTAAGCAGGGCAAAAGCAACACTCAAATGGAACACTTCTGTAAAAAGCAGTGCACTTGAAGAAGAAAAAAAATCAGGCTCCATATTCCTCTAATACTCTTCTCAAACATCAGGAGAGAAAAGGTACTTTGAATATGGATTATTGCTCCAAACCAATTCTTCCCCATTAACCAAAAGTTTTAAACATCCTTTGCATACTTTTCTTTCCTCTAAATCCTTCCAGAACCATTCTGTGTTGACCCAATCTTAGGTTCCAATGATAATTTCTTTAAATGTTAATTTTAAAGTTATTACCAGACTGCTAGGATGCAATCAATCACCAACAGTAACAAAGTCCAAACTGAAATGGAACAATTTATTTGAGACAAGCCATCCAATTAATACTCCAATGTATCCTTGAGGCTAACTGAAAATATCATAAACTTCTGTTGGAAGTTTACCTTCTTTTTCATTGTAGATAATATTTTTACACAACAAATCATTGTGGCAGAGCACTACTGGTGAGCCAAGATTTGACAGCTGTTTCTTCATCCAGGACAATTCTTGTTTAAGTTCCTGATGACCAGATACTTCAACTGAAAATCTGCAAGAATAAGCATTAGGTTAGAAAAAAACAACATGAAGCTAATAATATTTTTGTTATCAGCAATTTTGTTACAGCCTTTGCCCTCAGTCTAAGCAAAGAACGGAAACTGAATAATTTAGTGCTCAAGTACTCTAGTGCAAAAAAAATTGAGTACTTAATCCAAATACTTCACATTATTATAAATTCAAAATACCTAACACTTACTTTAATAATAATGTAACATAGTCAAATAATAGGTTGAGCATATTACATTTACCTTCCGATAACCACATCCTCAGGAGGATTGTGCGATGCAAAATCCATTAACAAAAGTCCTCATTTTCTCCTGTTCCAAAAATATCAACATTTCAGCAAATCCAATTTAATTATAATCCAAACACTGACCAACTGTATCCAAGTTGGTTTAAAAATAAATGGACAAAATAATCAAGAATTCAGTCCGCTTTTCCAAATGTTAAAAACTTTAAATCCCATAATAAAATGCAAATCAAAATCCAAAATGGAGCTGTCAGGGGAAGGGTTTCTGATGAAGTTTATACATTTTATTCTAAGCTAAATAAACATATCTACATGACCTGGTGACAGTTGACTGTGAAGACCATTGATTACAACTCTTGTAGTGGAGAACATTCTGCTAAAATGGAGGTTGGAGGAATACACAGATACCGATGTGCCAGCTTCACATAGTGGCTTTTGTTTATTTTCCACGAAATAAATGGATTCTGAGTAGGACAAATATATGTTTCCGTATAGTAATGTTCAATTTCCAATATGACCCATCATTTGCAGGTCATCCTTCATTGAGTGACACAGCTAGTAGAGCAGCTGTCTCACAGCTCTGGCAACCTGGGTTCAATCCTGACCTCCAATGCTGCTGTGTGGAGTTTGCAAGTTCTCCATCGAAGTCCAAAGTTGCCCAAAAGTGGTAGCACAGGTCGACAGTATGGGGAAGAAAGCATGTAGCCCGCTTTCCTTCCTAGGTTGGGGCACAGAATATAAAAGTTGGGATGTCACGTTGCAACTCCACACAACATCGGTTAGACTGCACTTGGTATTGGTTTATTATTGTCACTTGTTCTGAGGTACAGTGAAAAACTCATCTTGCATACTGATTGTACAGGTCAATTCATTACACAGTGCAGATACATTGAGTATTGGAGGCCTCCTCTATACAGGAGAACCAAATACAGGATTCGGTGATCGCTCATTCTACAGTGTTCCCGAACTTCCTGCTGCACGCCATTTCAATTCTCAATCCCACTCCCATTCCGACTTGTCTGTCTGTATCCTCCTCCACTGCCATAATGTAAACTTATCTTACTTCTAGGCATGTTGCAATTCTCCTGGAATGAACACTGAATTTTTGAACTTTGGGTGAACTCCTCTCTCATCATTTTCCATTATCATGCCTATGGACCTTTTTCACCATTTCTTTAAAATGTTTTACTAACAGTACTCATGCTCCTTATCAAATAATCTTAACCCATCTCCACAGGGTCATTTGTCTTACACCTCACTCCTTCTCCCTGCTCTGCTTTGAATACTGTAAACCCTCCACTCTCCCCTCAGTTCTGAGGAAGGATCTCTGACCCAAAATGTTGACTGGTTTCTCTTTCCACAGATGTTGCTTGACCGGCTGAGTGCTTCCAGCATTTCTATCTTTGTTCCAGATTCCAGCATCTGCAGTTTGATTTATTTCCCATGACAAACTCAGCTGTTTTAACACAGTGACAAATTCATTTGATCTATCTTCCCCATTGCATTCTTTCTATAATTTTCCAAAATTTGTTTAATTTGTTTTTCTTGTGAATGTTGTGTCTCTAATGCTATGTGCCTGTGATGCTGCAGCAAGTAAGTTGTTCATTGCACCTGTGCACACATGTACTTGTGCACATGACAATAAACTCTACTTTGATGTTCATTGGATACCAAATACTAGATAATGTAGTCTGCAAGGAGTCCAATGGTGGAAAAGATGAATGCAAAGATTCCACCTCACAGCTGGGAAATCTGCCCATGAATCCTAGGCCAAATTAGACATAGTGTAAGATCCACAATCAATGGAGATTTCACAGCTGCAAAGAAGGACAACGTGATGAGCTCATTTTTTGTTTACATTCTTTCCCGTAATAGGTAATCTTGTAGTATTTTATGTCATTTTAGTTTTTAAAAATAGCAATTTCTATTTAATCGACTTTGAATGCTTCTGCGTATCAGCAAAACAGCCTTCATAAATGGCAAAACAGGGACTGTGTTATCTAGCATTTGGTATCCAGTGAGAGTGCCACAGGGAAGATAGCATTGTTCTCTAGCAAGGATGTCCACAGTTTTGTTGGGTCCTATGTACCCACATAACTCAACCATATTATCTGAGCCTCGGCATCAGCCAGGGCCTTGCCTATCGAGAACAGGTTGTTCTTAGCCGGTGGTCCAGCTTTGAGGATACAATCCAGATAAGGGCAGGCCAGAAAGGAATTGTAATGGCAGGTCTCCCAAAGTGGAATCAAGGTCACAATTCTTCTCATCTCAGACTTTGTGTGCAGCAAATTTTACAAGGCTGCCCAGCTTCAGAGCAAATGATTTTAAACACACATTAAAGATGTCACCACGACAGATGTGACAAATGGCAAAACTGGGACATAGCATCACTGTCCGTCAAAGGTTTCCTCAATTATGTTGGCTGGGCTCGTGTGAAATGCTCGTTACATTTGCTGCAACAAATGTTTGAAGAGTCTTGAATAATTTTTCTTGCACTGGTTCATCTGGTTTCATCCAGATTCTGCTGATAAAACTAGAGACAACTCACCTCCCTACTTGTATCATTTTTTTCTTAAACCTACAGGCAGTTCTTTGGACCCAAAGTCTTTCCAGGTGAAGCAGTGATTCATTGCATTTTTTCCCCAATCTAGTGTTCTCTTTTTGGTGTTCCCTGCATCGGTCCTCTACATCGGAGAAGCCAAATGCAGACTGAGTGATTGCTTAGTGCAACACCTGCATTCAATCTGCAGGAGTGACCCCAAGTTTCCAGTTGCCTGCCACTTTAATTCCCCATCTCACTCTGACTGTCTGTGTCTTCTGCTCTGTTAGAAGGCCCAAAGCAAGTTTAAGGAACACCGCACCTTCTATCTGAGCATGTTGTCATCTGCAGGACTCAATATTAAATTCTCCAACTTCAGGCAACTCACTCTTTCGTTCTGCTTTTAATTAGAGATGGCCATTTCTGTCAGTCCCCCATCTGTAATTTTAGCTCAGTTTTTCCTCTTTCCACAGCCTTGCTATCAGCAACGGATCACGAAGATAAAGCTGCATAATTTGGTTATAACTCTCACATTCAGCTATTTGGTCTCATCCTATTAGATATATTCTACCTAAACTTCCACCACTTCTTGTGCTATTGAAAACTAACTTGTTTTCTCTCTTTCTCAGTCCCAGACTTGAAATATTAACTTGGTTTCTTTTTCCAAAGATGCTTACTGACCTGCTGAGTGTTTTCAGCATTTTCTGTTTTTATTCGAATTTAGACTTTTACTGTGGAGCTTTATGGAAGTACCAAGTTTTCTCTTAAGTGATCCTCAGGAGAATAAATCTAATTCCATTCTTTTCTAATATAGACCACACACGCATTTATTTATTTAGAATAAACATTTGCACAGTATTAGAATTTTAACATAATGTCAAAGATTAAGTAATACATTCACATTATGTCAAGACTTCCTGCACTCTAGAACACAAGAAGCCAAATTTCATTTGCAAATGTTGGAAGTTCCTTGGCAAACTGGCAGTATTAACACATTTAAATACAAGCACTTTCAGAACTTTAGAACATGTGGTCCAAAAGTGAAAAATCCCAAACTTGTTGTCAGGTTTTGTACAGTGAATCTGTCTGAACACACTGCTGATAGACAAGGCACAAACCTGCCAAGATTCCCCAACTTTTGCTTTGCGGAATCTGCCCGCCGATCCTGCACTGGGTTAAACCTAGTGCAGGGCCCATGAAACCATTTACTTTACTGTAAGGAAGACTAAATTACCCATCTTAATGGTGTTTACAGCAATGTTTCTTTCATTATTTATAGGGGTTAAATGCCTTTAGTTGATTTTAAAAAAATCTTTTAATTACTCAATTCATTCTTAGATTTTTTCTAAACGTCAGAAATGTCCTAAGGTTTGAAAAAAAATTGACAGCTTCGACAAATGACACCCTGATTGATGAGGTCTTTAACTGTATCCATTTCCCACATGTCTATTCTCACTCGTCCTTCTCCCATCCAAAACCAGGATACGGTTTCCCCTTGTGCTCATCTTACCACCACACCAGTGTTCTCATTTAACAGATCATGCTGCATAATTTCTTCTAATATAATGCCACAAAAAGATGCATTTTAATCTCCCCTTTCAATACTCCAAAAGGGACCATTCCCTTGAGCCATCCTATTATATTGTTTTCAATGTGAGAACAAGTAGCACCATAGTTACGATCAGGAATTGTACTTGAAGAGTGAGATTTTGCTCTTCAAACTTGCACTGAGCTTTGCTGGAAGAACCAACCTTGAGCTCAATATTTAACACAGCAGTCTTCCCAGCACTTTCATTTTGTATTCAGAGCATTTGCAGTTTTTTTGTCTTATCCCTACTTCCTTTATCGCATTTTCTTTCGTCTTACATTCCTGTCATTTGATCAATCTAACCTATCACAGGCGTGCCCTTGTGTTCTCTCCTCTCCTCCCACCTTACGCATATTTTACCTCTGACTTTCCCAGTCTGAATGAATGGCCACCAAACTGAAACATGAGACACAAAGGACTGCAGGTGCTGGAATCTAGATGAAAAACACTACGATGCTGATCAGAAGGGTCCTGACCCGAAACATCGACCGCCTGCTCTTCTCCACGGCTGCTGCCTGGCCTGCTGAGTTCCTCCAGCATCATAGTGTTTTTCAAACTGAAACATGAATTCTGCTTCCCCCACCCCCCACTGACGCTACCAGACCTACACATATCCAGCATTTCCAAATTCTGATTTCCAGCAGCAGCCACATTTTGCATTTGTTTTGGATTACTTTGTCAAAGGGTACATTCCTGGAAAATGTTTCATTAAGCAAAATATCATAATTTCATTTCATTCACCTTTTTTGATTTAGGAGTATTCTGGTAAGTGTATTCTTATGGATAGAGAATGGCATGCTATTCATCATAGCAAAGACATAAATCAAACAAAAAGTCAAGGAATACCTGTACTGCTTGATCTACTAAATTACACAGCACAGAGATAGGTACTTGCATATGGTTATCAATATAGTTAAGTGTTAGAATAAGTTGTGTCTTGTATGATCTATATACTTCTATGATTTTGTTCCTTTCAATTAAATTATTTCAGTTTATTTTGATTTGCTAGCTTGTCATTTTCCACACATTGCAGAGTTCAGAGTGCACAGGAATGTGAAAGCCTTTGATACTTCTAACACTATATAGTGCTGCAGAGTACATTAGAGGAATATTACCCAACAAAAATCAGACATCAAGCCACATACAGAACCAACAGGACAAGGGACAGAAAATTTTGGTAGATTTTAATGAGCATCTTACAAGCAAAAGAAACAAGTGAAGAGGCACATTGATTTAGGGGATGAATTCCAGAGCTTAATCCCAAGTGGAATAATGCTAATTGGGGTTACCAAGAGGCTAGAATGGGTTAAGCAGAGAGATGTCAGGGAGTTACAAGACTAGAAGAGGTCACAGAGTGTGCCAAAGCTTTAGAAAGGACAATTCTATTTATCAAATTGCCCTGAAATGAATTTGTGCTGAGGACTGGTAAATCCAATTCACTAGATATGTAACATTACATTTTACATAGGAAAAACAGTGGTCTTTTGCTCAAATCACAATGCTAATGCTACCTGCATGATGTACCATAAATCACTGTCTGAAATGAAAGAAAATGGAACATACCTTGTGTGGAAGCTTTCGTTTGCTAATTCTGTGTAAACAATGGTGAAATATTTTTCCAGTTTCAACCACAGATTTGGCTTAGGAATCCAACCATTATGAGCATGAATGGCATGAATCTTTGCTAGCTGCCTGGTTATAAGCCTGATTTTCAAGAGAAGTTAAAACTGTCAAATTAAGGTATTAAACAATTTACAATGTTTTGTAACAAAAAAAACTCTCCTTCCTTTTTTAGGGGTTACCATTATCTATTGAAATCACTTATGTCAGCACTATTTACAAACATAAGTATCCATTCCAGTAGCTATTCCTCATTGAGTTTAAAGACAGAGAATACTAGTATAAGTAAACTGTTGCCATTTGAAGGGAAAATTTTCCATGTAATTTATGCACCAGAAATATGGAAGTTTGTTTGGGCATATTCGAGTGAAGATCTTCTAACCAAATTTTGTCTAAAATTCCAGAATGGAGTGACACATTTTAATGTCAACACTGAAGAATATTTAATTAGTAATTTCAAAAACAACTCCCTTAAATTTTACTCATGTATAGATTTCCTATTCCTCAAGTTAGAAAGACAACAGTAGTTCTTCTCAGCCAAAGACAAATTTGCCCTTTGGACAGTTAACTAGCTTTTCTCTGATTACATATCTGAATCAATGATAGGACCCTCAAATAGATCTTTAACAGTCATTTCAATTTCAGGCAAATTGTTTTCATCACTTCAATAAATGTTAGAATTTTAAGGTACAGGCACTCTGCCTATCATATCCATGTTAAATTAAATTTGAAATAGATATGAATTATTAAGTACTCCCCATGGATTTTCCTTGCCACTTTAGGAAGGTGTGGCATTTGTTTGAAGAAGTGTTACCAGTTGCTAAAGATGAAATGCTGAACTGATTATGGGAGTCCTACACTGTACAATGAAGAAAGCCTATGAATAAACCACCAGGTACTGGATAAAAAGCACCATACGTTTACAACTAAGTATCACACTTTAACAAAAACTCCATGAAGTGGTCTATTTTTGCAAAAAGATTAGTGACCAACTAAAGTCAGCTTAAATATAAGAATTATTCAATTAACCTCTATTTTTTACATTTTGATTTTAAAGGTGGAAGTACCTGTAAACAGATGGGTCCCTGATATGTTCTGGATCCAGTGCAGTGCCTTCCACAAATTTATAGCAGAGTCCATTCTGGAAGGTGCAATACAGCTGAGGTGCACAACCATGAGCATACAAGACACGAAAGCTCTTCAGTTCATTTTCACGGTCAACAAACAATTCTGTCTTGTTGCCATATATCCTCACCAAGACAACATCTTCTAAAGAATCGTTAATATAACAACCGACAAGTTTGTTTGTAATACCATCTGTGAACACCTGTTGAACCAGAAATATTTATGACAACGAGTTAAAAATGTTAACCTTATTAATACAATCAACTGGATGAATCACTGCATAACCTGACCTGCTCTGTTCTGACCACATTCACGGATTATTTTTATCTTCACCTTTAAATCACAATAAACATGAACTACTCAGTTATATGATCAAGTCTTTCAGAAATTAACAACCAATTATGAATGATTGACAGCTGTCAAAAACAGATCAGTAGAAATCCTCTGCTGAAACATTACAGAATGCAATTACTGAATTTACAATTGAAGTAGTGTGAAATACATTTGCTTTGCTTTGTTGAATCTTCTACACTCAGCTTACTTTAACTGAATCATAATTAGTGGCGGGGCAGCGGGTGGGGGGGGAGAGGGGAGAGGGGGGAGGGGGGAGGGAGGGGGGGAGAGGGGGGAGGGAGGGGGGGAGAGGGGGGAGGGAGGGGGGAGAGGGGGGAGGGAGGGGGGGGAGAGGGGGGATGGGGAGGGGGGATGGGGAGGGGGGAGGGGGAGGAGGGAGGGGGAGGAGGGAGGGGGAGGAGGGAGGGGGAGGGGGAGGGGGAGGGGGAGGGGGGAGGGGGGAGGGGGGAGGGGGAGGGGGGAGGAGGGAGGAGGGAGGGGGAGAGGGGGAGGGGGGGAGGGGGGGGGAGGGGGGGAGGGGGGGAGGGGGGAGGGGGGAGGGGGGGGAGGGGGGAGGGGGGAGGGGGGAGGGGGGAGGGGGAGGGGGAGGGGGAGGGGGAGGGGGGAGGGGGGGAGGGGGGAGGGGGGGGAGAGGGGAGGGGGGAGGGGGGAGGGAGGGGGGGAGAGGGGAGAGGGGGGAGAGGGGAGAGGGGGGAGGGGGGAGGGGGGAGGGGGGGAGGGGGGGTAGGGGGAGGGGGGGAGGGGGGGTAGGGGGAGGGGGGGAGGGGGGGGAGGGGGGGAGGGGGGGAGGGGGGTGGGGGGAGGGGGGAGGGAGGGGGGAGGGTGGGGGAGGGGGGGAGGGGGGGAGGGGGGGGAGGGGGGGAGGGTGGGGGAGGGGGGGAGGGGTGGGGAGGGAGGGGGGAGGCGGGAGGGAGGGGGAGGGAGGGGGGGAGGGAGGGGGGGAGGGAGGGGGAGGGAGGGGGGGAGGGAGGGGGAGGAGGGAGGGGGGGAGGGAGGGGGAGGGGGAGGGGGGGAGGGAGGGGGAGGGGGAGGGGGGGAGGGAGGGGGGAGGGGGGGAGGGAGGGGGGAGGGGGGGAGGGGGGGAGGGAGGGGGGAGGGGGGGAGGGGGGGAAGGGGGGGAGGGGTGGAGAAGGGGGGAGGGGTGGGGAGGGAGGGGGGAGGCGGGAGGGAGGGGAGGGGGAGGGGGGAGGGAGGGGGGGGAGGGAGGGGGAGGGGAGGGGGGGAGGGGAGGGAGGGGAGGGGGGGAGGGGGGAGGGAGGGGAGGGGGGGAGGGGGGGGGAGGGGGGGGGAGGGGGGGGGGAGGGGAGGGGGGAGGGGGGGGAGGGAGGGGGAGGGGTGGGGAGGGGGGGGGAGGGGGGGGGAGGGGGGGAGGGAGGGGGGGAGGAGGGGGGAGGGAGGGGGGAGGGAGGGGGGGGGGAGGGGGGGGGGGAGGGGGTGGGAGGGAGGGGGGGAGGGGGGGGAGGGGGGAGGGGGGGAGGGAGGGGGGGAGGGGAGGGGGGGGATGGGGGGGAGGGGGGAGGGGGGGGGAGGGAGGGGGGGAGGGGAGAGGGGGGAGGGGAGAGGGGGGAGGGGGGAGGGGGAGGGCAGGGGAGGGGGGAAGGGGGGAGGGTGGAGAAGGGGGGGAGGGGGGTGGGGAGGAGGGGGAGGCGGGAGGGAGGGGAGGGGAGGGGGGGGGAGGGGGGGAGGGAGGGGGGGGGGGAGGGGGGGGGGAGGAGGGTGAGGGGGGGGAGGGGGGGGAGGGAGGGGAGGGGGGAGGGGGGGAGGGAGGGGAGGGGGGGGAGGGAGGGGAGGGGGGGAGGGGAGGGGGGAGGGGAGGGGGGAGGGGGGGGAGGGAGGGGGGAGCGGGGGAGGGGGGGAGGGAGGGGGGAGGGGGGAGGGGGGGAGGGAGGGAGGGAGGGGGGGAGGGAGGGGGAGGGAGGGAGGGGGGAGGGGAGGGGGGGAGGGAGGGGGGGAGGGAGGGGGGGAGGGGGGAGGGGGGGGAGGGAGGGAGGGGGGAGGGGGGGAGGGGGGGAGGGGAGGGGGGAGGGAGGGGGGGAGGGGGGGAGGGGAGGGGGGGAGGGGGGGAGGGGAGGGGGGAGGGGGGAGGGGAGGGCAGGGGAGAGGGAGGGGGAAAGGGGGGGAGGGGGAGAGGAGGGGGGAGGGAAGGGAGGGGGGAGGGAGCGGGGGAGGTGGGGGTGGGAGGAGACCTCCTGTTAGCGGCCGGCGGCGACACGCCCCTACCCTTGCACCTGCACCCCCGCGTTTACCTTCAGTTTAACCTGGGCGGGGTCCCAGTGCGGCCTCATTTCCCTGATCAGCCGCATGGACCCCGCCTGCAGGTCGTGCTGGTCCACGGTGATGTGCAGCCGGGGCACGGCGGCCGCCTCCGCCGCCAAGTGCAGGCGGCTCTCCATTGAGTGCGCCGCCGGCCCGCCGGAGCTCCGCTGCGCAGGCGCAGGCTACCCGGCGACGTCAGCCGACCTACTCCCGCTCGCCCCTGTCTGCTGCCCCGCGTCCTGGGAGCGGGGTCTGCAGCAACCAGAGCATCTTCACGGTGCATCACTCGCCATTGATGCACGGCCAAACATCCTTCTGCGGCTCTGCCTCCGCCCTTTTCTGAAATCTCCTCTAGCCCTTCCATTCTTTGAGATCACACTTACCCTTGGTTTTCCTGCAATAGCTGCCCAAAGGTTGCAGAACTGTGGATTTATCTAACCGAAACTCCCCCCCCTCTTTCCTCATATCACATCTCCTTTGGCTCATCTACCCTTTTTTGCTCATGTGGCTTGGTGACATGGGCCTGGTCAGCTTGGACCAGGAGAAGGCCTTTGACAGAGTATCCTACATGTACACGATGGATGTGCTCTCCAACATGGACTTTGAAGAAGGAATTAGGAATTGGATGCAACTGGTCTACATAGACGTTAGTTGTGTAGTCCAAATTAATGGGTGGTAACTAGATAGCTTCCCTATCAAGCAGGAGTCAGGCAAGGCTGACCACTCTCCTGCTATTTGTATGTTGTATCAAGCCTTTTGGCAAATCCATCAATAAGGGCATAGCCATAAGAGGGGTGATGATGCCAGGGGAATAGTGATACTTAGGCCAAAACCACCCCAAAAATGGGCACATCACCATCTTTTGCTTGGACCCAAGGTCAGCCAGCAGATTAATCAGCATTTGCCAACTGAATTGACCTCGGGTGCCAAAGTCAATCACTGGAAAAGTGAGGCCATCTTCTTTGGCAACTGGTCCAATGGATTCCCTGTTCCCTTCACTGACAAGTCCGATTATCTGAAGATGCTGGGAATTTGGTTCAGTGGAGCTGGGGCTAGTGGCGAGAATTGGCTGGAGCGAGGAGCCAAGATGAAACAGAAAGTGGGAATGTGGGATAATGCTCCTGTTTGATGTCAGTCAAGGACCTGGCCATTAGGTATGAGGTGCTCTTGGTGTTGCTAGCTTCCGACCTGCTCTTGTAGCCACATTGTGTACATGACCAGAGACAGACAGTCTCTGGTCAATGGTAACCCACAGGATACTGATAGTGGGGGATTCAGTTATAGTAATGCTGGAACAGACACTGTGTTCTGAGCTCTGTCATGGGAAGAGAATTCCAGATGGAGAGGGGGAAAAATTCAAGGTGCTCAAAACCTTCTTGGATAAAATGCAGCTTTTCCACTGACTCTCAAGAACTCCTCGCCAGCATCTGCTCAAAGCAGAGGAGGAGCATTTGCGATGGTATCAAGTCCATTCATTGGGAGCACGATGAAACCCAGCACTTACAGCAGAAGGAGCACACCACCTCACATGTTACCCACTCACCCAGTCAGGGATCTCTTGCTCCATCTGTGAAGCAGTTTGTGGTTCCAGCATTGATTTTATCAGTCACCTCAGAACCCAGAAAATTAGAGTGAAAGCAGGCCACACTCCATCCCCAAGGACTGCCGAAGGAGGCCCCGCAATTCTTTCATCGTCCATGTCTACAATGCCTTGCAGGCAAGACTCCTAATCGTTGCACGCTACTGATAGAGGCCACTCGGACTTTGTCGATTTTAATTACTCAACCATTGGCAGCTGTCGTGTCAAATACCATGGCCCCAAGGTCTGAAGTTCTTGATAAAACTCACCACTTATCTACCTCTCTCTCTTCCTTTAAGATTCTCCTTTGATCATCTGTGTTGCTATCTTTTCCTGAGGCTCAGCTCTTGTTTGATAAGCTTTCCATGAAGTACCTTGGGACATTCCGTTGTGTGAGAACTGCATTTTAAATACAAGTTTTTCTTGTTCAATGCAATGCTCGGTAAACAAAAACATGTTAAAAATATACACTTTAGTTGCATATTTCAATTATTGAGAGGATTTTAATGCTCTGATATTTCAGAGCCAAGCTAACTCCATCAAAAAGGTTCTAAATAAACTCTTTATAAACAACACATCATCCATGGCACATATGTTGCTGCGGACACATTCTGTGAAATTTGCTCCACTTTGATTACACTAAAAACTTAGCTTTTCTATTTATGTTGTTACAAATATAAGCATTTTTCATGTAAAAAATAGATCAACGTAAATCTGACTTTCACATTTTGTTAACAGATATATCCAGTTATTTTTAACCTCAACAACAATTTCTGGTGCCACAAGAAATTCTGCAGACACTGAAATCTGCAGCAATACACAAAAAGTGCTGGAGGAACTCAGCAGGTCAGGCAGCATCCATGGAGGGAAATAAACAGTCCACGTTTCAGGCCGAGACCCTTCATCAGGACCGGAAAGGAAGAGGGCAGAAGCCAGAATAAGAAGGTGGGGGGGAGGGGGAGGAGTGCACGCAGGCAGGGGACAGGGGAGTTCAGGTGAGGGGGGAAGGTAATGGGTGGGGGAGGGGGAGAAGATGTAATAAGCTGATAGGTAGAAGAGGCCAAGGGCTGAAGGAGGAGGAATCCGGTAGGAGAGGGCAGTGGACCACGGAATAAAGGATGGGGGAGGGGAGGGGAGGAGAGGAGATGGGCAGGTCATCAAGGTCACCAAAACTATTTCTGGTTAAATTTTTTCATCCAAGTCACAAAACATTATCAATGGTTTAGATCCTGTTTTTCCTTCAAACGATGACTACTATTTTTTCCCAATGTATGTGTGGCCCACATGAAAGTCTGCCACTGAAGAGATTGTCTCCAAATCCAACAACCAGAAAATTCACATAAGCATTTTAAACAACACAGAGACTTTGTGATTCATATTTATGTTACCATTGGTGGTAGTGGTGAGGGGATGACATGCAACCTGTGATAAGGACCCAGCCAACATATATCACACCAAGTTCCAACTTTGAATCAAGACTCAAACAGTGCAGTCTGGTACTGTCTGACTCAAGTTTGGGATAGTAAAATCCTTCAAGAAAGGGTTGATGCAGTTCCAGTCATCCTGTCGCATGGGAGACACCAGAGACCGCAGATGCTAGAATCAAGAGCAAAAAACAAACTGCTGTAGGATCTCAACTGGTCAGGAGGCATCTGTGGAGGGAAATGGACAGTCAACGTTTCAGGTCAGGACCCTTCATCTGGACTGAAAGATAGAGGGGAGATAGTCAGTGTAAAGAGGTGAGGGGAAGGGGTGGAAAAAGAGCTGGCAAGTGGATTCTCTGGTAGATTCGGTCAGAAGTCCTGCCTTGTTTTGAGTATGGTACATGCTTCCAATAGCCAGTGAAACTTAGTGGCTCCCTGTAAAGCGTTCATAAGCGTTTGCAACCCTTGTGGCACAACTTTGGAACCTGGGGGCAGGTCAGATCGTGGTAGAGCCCTGGAGCTCACGGGGAGAGGTGCAGCTAACCTCTCTTCATGCTAAGCCCCGGGACTTCTTGAAGGTGAATGGTGCAGATGGCCTGCCTTCACAGCAAGGTTTGGAGCTCACTCATGGAGTGGTGTGGTTGGACAGCCTTAGCCCCACTTCATGGTAGACCCCCCTACAGAGCTCATTCAAGTTGTACAAGATGTTGGTGAGACCACACTTGGAGTATCAGTTGTACAAGACATTAGTGAGATTGCATTTGGAGAGTATCATGCAAAGTTTTGGTCACCCTATTATAGGAAAGATATCATTAAACTGGAAAGAGAGCAGAGAAGAATTATGAGGATGTTGCAAGGACTTGAGGGACTGAATTATAGAGGGAGGTTGGACTTTAGGCTAGGACTTTATTAGTTGGAACATAGGAGATTGAGTAATGACCTTATAGAGGTGTATAAAATCATGAGGGATATAGATAGGGTGAATGTAAGGAAGCAGCACTAAAAACTAGACGGCACAGTTTAAGGTGAGAGGTGAAGAGTTAACAGGAATCTAAGGAGCAACTTCTTCATGCAGAGGATGGTGAGTATATGGAATGAGCTGCCAGAGGGAGTGGTTAGGGCAGGTACAAGAAAAACATTTAAAAGACATTTGGATAAGTACATGGATAGGGGAGGTTTAGAGGGCCAAACACAGGCAAATGGGACAAGCTTGGTGGGCACCAAGGTTAGCATGGGCGATTTGGGCCGCGGGGCCTGTTTCCATGCTGTATTACTCTATGACGCTAAGAATTCCTGATGCAATCTCCACACACCCCTCACATTTCATGGCAGGGCCCCGGAACTAACTTAAGGAGAGATACAGGTCGAAGTTGGAGACATGAGAGACTGGAATTGGAGATTGTTGGTACAGATTGTTGCTTAGGTTAAGGAGGTTCAGCATGTCACCAGACACATGAACAAACTTCTACAGATGTGCTGTTGGAAGTATCCTGACAGGTTGCATCATGGTCTGGTATGGCAATTCCAATGCACAGGAACGTAAGTTGCTGCAGAGAGTAGTGGACTCAGCCCAATACATCATGGGCACATCCCTCCCCACCATCGGTAGTATCTACATGAGGAGCTGCCTCAAGAAGGCAATATCTATCATCAAAGATCCCCACCATCTGGGCCATGCCATCTTATTGCAGCTCCCATCAGGCAGGAGGTACAGAAACCTGAAGTGTCACACCATCAGGTTCAAGAACAGCTATTTCCCTTCAACTATTTGGTTCTTGAACCAACCTGCACAACCCTAATCACCACTTCAGTATAGCAAATACTGTGACCACTTTGCTTGACAATGGACTTTGCTTTTTGTTTGTTTTAATTGTGCTCTTTCTTGTAAAAATTGTGCATAACTGTTTAGCTACAGCTCTGCCCAGGACTGCAAGAAACCACAGAGAGTTGTGGACACAGCTCAGCACATCATGAAAACCAGCCTCCTTTCCATGATCTCTGTCTACACTTCTCACTACCTTGGTAAAGCAGCCAACATAATCAAAGATCCCTCCCACCCCAGACATTCTCTCTTCTCCCCGTTCCCATCGGACAGAAGATACAAAAGCACATACCACCAGGCTCAAGGACAGTTCTGATCTTGCTGTTATAAGACGATTGAACTGACCTCTTGTATGATAAGATGGACTCTTGACCTTATAATCTACCTTGTCATGACCTTATTGTCTGCCAGTATTGCATTTTCTCTGTAACACAACATTCTGCGTTGTTATTGCTTTTCCCTTGTACTACCTCGACGTGCTGATGTGATCTGTAATAGATGGCATGCAAAACAAAGTTCTTCACTGCACTCAGTACACGTGATAACAATAAACAAATTTAAAATTTACCGATTTTTCGTGTGAATGTTTCGTATCTGATGCTACGTGCCTGTGATGCTGCTGCAAGTAAGTCTTTCATTGCACCTGTGCATACATGGACTTGTGCACTTGACAATAAACTTGACTTTGACAGGTGGAAGGTACCTGCCCTCATTTCAGGACCTGCAGCTCACTCCTGAAGTGGTGCGGCCCAGCAACCACCCTTCCTGGCAGAGCCCAGCCACGAAGAAGTTACAGGTGCAGCCAACAAGCTGCCCTCACCTTTGAGGCCCCAGTGACCCCACTGCACTGCCTGGGGCTCAGAGTGAGGTGGGGGGAATGAGGGAACCAGCAGGGAGGGGGGTGAGGGAACCAGCAGGGAGAGGGATGAGGGAACCAGCAGGGGAGGGGACGGGCCCCAGTGACGCCCCTTCACTGCACTGCCCGGGGCTGAGAGTGTGGGGAGTGAGGGAACCAGCAGGGAGGGGGGTGAGGGAACCAGCAGGGAGAGGGATGAGGGAACCAGCAGGGGAGGGGATGGGCCCCAGTGACGCCCCTTCACTGCACTGCCCGGGGCTGAGAGTGTGGGGAGTGAGGGAACCAGCGGGGAGGGGGGTGAGGGAACCAGCGGGGAGGGGGGTGAGGGAACCAGCGGGGAGGGGGGTGAGGGAACCAGCAGGGAGAGGGATGAGGGAACCAGCAGGGGAGGGGATGGGCCCCAGTGACGCCCCTTCACTGCACTGCCTGGGGCTGAGAGTGTGGGGAGTGAGGGAACCAGCGGGGAGGGGGGTGAGGGAACCAGCAGGGGAGGGGATGGGCCCCAGTGATGCCCCTTCACTGCACTGCCCGGGGCTCAGAGTGGGGGGGGGGGTGGTGAGGGAACCAGCAGGGAGGGGGATGGGCTCCAGTGACTCCCCTTCACTGCACTGCCCAGGGCTCAAGAGTTGGAGGTGGTGAAGGAACCGGCGGGGAGGGGAGGGGAGGGGAGGGGAGGGGAGGGGAGGGGGTGGTAGTAGTGAGGGAACCGGGGGGGGGGAGGGGCCCGGAAACGAAGAGGCGAGTGACGCCGGAAGTCATGGTGTGTGAGGAGCTGAGGTGCCGGAGCTCGGCGACGAAAACAAACAAATAACCGCCGCGGAGGGAGGAAAGGAAACGGACGGGAGGGGGTGGGGTTGTCGTCGGAGAGGAGGGCGGTCGTTTCCCAGCTCCAAACCCATCGAGCGAAGGCCCCGGCGGCGGCCGCGTTGCGTGTGGCGGCGGCGGGGCCTAGCGGCCGGCGCTCGATGCCTCGCCCCGGGTTATGGGTGAAGATGCGGAGCGAGGGGGAGTGAGCAGCGCCGGGGCGGCGGCCCGGATCCCGAGGCCTGGTGCGTATCCCTTCCCTTCCCTTCCCTTCCCTCCCTGCCGGCGGGCGGAGCGGTACCTGTACCCATCGGGCCCGGATCTGAGGGGTCGGGGATCGGTGTCTGGTCTTGGTTTATTATTGTCACTTGTACCGAGGTTCAGTGAAAAACTTGTCTTGCAAACCGATCGTACAGGTCAATTCATTACACGGGGCAGTTACATTGGGTTAGTACAGAGTGCATTGAGGTAGTACAGGGTAAAATAATAACAGAATACAGAGTAAAGTGTCACAGCTGCAGGGAAGTGCATTGCAGGTAGACAAGTGCAGTTTGAGATTTAAGATAGCTTTATGTTTTGTTCTAATGGCCTGTTTCAACGTAGCTCTAGTACAAACATAAAACACACATTGGATTTAATGATATCACACCATCCCCACTAGTCTAGCCGTGTGCACGATGTAAAGTCTAGTGGTATTGGTTTATTATTGTCACTTGTACGGAGGTACAGTGAAAAACTTGTCTTGCATACCATTCGTACAGGTCAATTCATTACACAGTGCAGTTACATTGGGTTGGTACTGATGGTGTCTGGGTGACGAGCACCACCTCCAAACTAGTCCCTTCCTTCCCTCCCCTCTCCACGCTAACCATCACTTTCAATGCACTCATTTGCCTCTTGCTTCCATGCCGGTGCTTTGTTGAACAGGACACAAGACTGCCTGCTGATGCTGGAATCTGGAGCAACACACACAGAAAGTGCTGGAGGAACTCGGCAGGTCAGGCAGCGTCTGTGGAGGGAAATAAACAGTCGATGTTTCAGGCTGAGGAAGGATTGCCTGACCCCCCCCCCCCCCCACCGAATGGTGGTGAGAGAGGAGGTGTAGGGACAGGTGTAGCACTTGGTGCGGTTGCAGGCATAAGTGCCGGGGGTTTATCAGTGGGGAGGGACGAGTGGACAAGGGAGCCGCAGACAGAGTGGTCCCTGCGGAAAGCGGAGGTGAGGGGAAGATGTGCCTGGTGGTGGGATCCCATTAGAGGTGGCGAAAGCTGCGGAGAATGATGTGTTGGATGCGTTTTGGCCCGAAACTTTGACTGTTTATTTCCCTCCAAAGATGCTACCTGACTTGCTGAGTTCCTCCAGCACTTTTGTGTATACTTTGAACAAGGGAGTTTTCCCCAGTGCCCTAACATCTCTGCAACAAATTAAATTGTTTGCATCACACTAAAGTCAAAGTTGAGTTTATTATCATGTACGCCCAGGTGCATTGAAAAACTTACTTACAGCTTCTCAGGCATATCATATTCGAGACACACCATTCACAAGAAAAAATATAAATCAAACAATTTTTTTCAAGAAAGAACACAGAACAAAAGAAAACAAAGTCCATTGTAGTGTAAAGTGGTCATAGTATTAGTGTACTGAGGTGGTTAATAGGGTTGTGCGGTTGGTTGAAAGGAAGAAACTGTTCTTGAACCTGGTGGTGTGGGGCCTCTGGCTTCTGTACCTCTCCTCTGATGGTGGGAGGTTATTTAACTGCAGTGCTTCTGTGTGGCACTAGTAACTAGAAAACTGGATAAATGATATAAATTCAAATCCTGCCATGAGGAATTTCAATGCAGTTATTTGAATGAAACTGCAATTAAAACAAAGTTTTGTGGATTGTTGCAAACAAACTCTTATAATGAAGGAAATGTACATTTTTTACCTCTGTGAGTCTAGTGCCTCAACAGTATGATTGATTCTTAACTATCTGTGATACAGCAAGTCATACAATTGAATGAAAATTCCGTTATGACTATCAGAAGACTAAAACCAGACATACTATGTCTCGAGTATTGTGAACTTAGCAAAGTCTCAGGATAAGGGGGTACCTGTTTCAGACAGACATAAGGAAAAACATTTTTTTTGAGGTTTGAGCCTTTGAAGAGCTGGAGGTAAGGGACAGTGTCTTTGTGTATATTCAAGGCTGAGATAGACAAGTGGGGGAAATCATAGGTTATAAGGAAAGAGCAGGAAAGTGGGCTGAGAGAAATGTCAAATCAGCTATGATCCTATTGAATTGGTGGGGCAGAATGGCCTACTCTTTCTACTTGTCAGGTCATCCATAATACTGTAACATTTGTCCAGGCATAACCAGTATGGTCACTTCTTCATGTTCAACTCATCTGGAACATGCCAAAATGGTCATAAACTTTGGTAGAAGGAAGAAAGGCATAGACAATTTTCTAAACAGGGAGTGAATTCAGAAATGGGAGGTGCAAGGGGACTTGGGAGTCTTAGTGCAGGATTCCCTAAAGGTTAACTTGCAGGTATAGTAGGTAGTAAGGAAGGCAAATGCAATGTTAGCATTCATTTCGAGAGGACTAAAATATAAAAGCAAGGATGTAATGCTGAGGCTTTATAAGGTGTTGGTCAGACCACATATGGAGTATTGTGAGCAGTTTTGGGCCCCATATCAAAGGAAGGATGTGCTGGCATTGGAGAAGTTCCAGAGGAGGTCTAGAACAATGATCCTGGGAATGAAAGGGTTAACGTATGAGGAGCGTTTGATGGCTCTGGGCCTGTACTCGCTGGAGTTTAGAAGGATGAGGGGTGATCTCATTGAAACCTTCCGAATATTGAAAGACCTGGATTGAGTGAACGTGGAGAGGATGTTTCCAGTGGTGGGAGAGTCTAGGATCAGAGGGCAAAGCCTCAGGGTGTCCCTATAGAACAGAGATGAAGAGGAATTTCTTTAACCAGAGGGTGGTGAATTTGTGGACTTCATTGCCACGGACGGCTGTGGAGGCCAAGCCATTGTTGTATTTAATTAAGTCAATGTTATATTTAAAGCAGAGGTTGATAGGTTCTTGATTAGTAAGGGCATCAAAGGTTATAGGGTGGAGGCAGGAGAATGGTGTTGAGAGGGAAAAATAAATCAGCCATGTTTGAATGGCAGAGCAGACTCAATGGGCCAAATGGCCTAATTCTGCTCCTATGTCTTATGGTCTATGGTCTTAAAACTGGGAGATCATTCCCACATGCAAGACAAGCAAGTAGCTTGTTAGTCCTTTGCACAGGATCATACCAGGCTCTTCAACCACCATCCCTGTGCTTGTTCCATTATACACAGTGCAACAGTTAGAATGGATTTGTGCTGGGAGTGTTCGACTTTGATTCATAGTGTCAAGTCAAAGCTAGGTAAGGACATCCTTTGCTGATTACCACATACCATTTTCCCTCAACTGATGAATCACTGTGCCACTAAGAAAAATTGAGGGCAGCAAGGGCGCACAGTTTTGTTGGGGGTTTTCATTATCCATCACAGGGAGTGACTCCACAAACACTGCTGACTGGGCTGGCAGAGTTCTAATGTTTATAACTGCATAGCTGTGTAGCAGGTGGTGAGGGAGCCATGAAGGGAAAGTACTGCTTAACTACTTCCTCACCAATCTGCCACAAATTCATAAGAGATTGGCATCATTACCCAACTAACTGGGGTGAATTCAGACACAACTAGCACTTCCAAGCTGAGGTGCATCTATGAAGTGCCATGTGCCTTCAGCAGCACATAATTATTTTCCATTACAATCTGTAATCACGTGATTTACCATATCTTGCATGGTGCCATTGCCATCAAGTCATGGGACCAACCTTGGTTCAATGAGGAACGTAGAAGTACAGGTCAGGAAGAGTGTTCACCATTTCTCTTAAAAACAAAAAAGTTCCAGCCCGGTGATGTACAATGCAGGATAATGTGCACCCTAACAGTGGAAGAAGCATTTAAGAGTGGATTATTGGTGAGGTGCCTCAATACCTTGCTGATAATTTAGCATTGACAAGCAGTTATTGGCATAATCTATTTTACTGTTCCTGTCTGGGAAATATATGGCCAGTTGACCAGTGTCAGATAAATGGACAGAGATAAACATTCCAGAACCATTGTATAAGATCAGAGCTCTAGTGTTGCCACACAGAGTTGTGAATGGTATTGGCGAATTACATAAATAACACTTGGAAAAGTTTTCATTAACATCACCATTCTAAATGATGGGGAGTAAAGAGAGTGACACTCAAAAATAGAAGCTGGAGTGTTTGGAGTCGTTTTTATTTAGAAATGGAACATAATGTCTTAACCCACTTCCATCCTTAGAGTCCCACCATCACAGGAGCCAGCCTTCAGTCAATTCAGTTCAGATTAAGGGTCCCAGACCTGAAACATTAACTGTTTCTCTTTACACGCATGTTGCCTGACCTGAGTTTTTCCAGCATTTTCTGTTTTAATTTCTGCCAATTCAATTCACTCTACATAATATCCAGAAGTGGTTTGGCATCCAGGAATGCTGCAGTCCCCGGGAATACCTTGGCTATAGTGCTGAACCTGTGTTTTGGAATCTTTATCCAAGCAATTCCACACCAGCTGCAAAAGCTGTCTTCTATTTTCTGCAGTAGTGAATTGACAAGCTGTTTTGCAGTCAGTAAAAGCAAGGTGGCTCATCAGGCCAAATAATTGCTCCATTGGCTTTAAATTATTAGCAAACTGATGGAAAGCATTGTTGAGGTACAAAATGGGACATCTTCACCAATAGCCCATTCACTGATGCTCACTTTGAGTTCCATCAGGACAATTCAACTTCCAACGTTATAGGCTTGACTCAATATTGGATAAGAGAGTTGATTCCAGAGGCAATTGAGTGAAGTTCAGAGGGACCTAGGTGTTCTGGTTCTTGAATTGTGAGAAATTAGCAGGCAGGTCCAGCAAATAGTTAAGAAGGCAAACAGCATGTTGGTCTTTATTGCAAAGGGGTTGGAGTTTAAGAATAGGGAAGTTTTGTTATAGCTATGCAGGATGTGAGGCCACTCCTGGAATCCTGTGCCTAGGTTTGGTCTGCTTACCTAAAGAAGGATGTATAAGCACTCGAGGCAGTTCAACAGAGATTCACCAGGCTAATCCCTGGGATGAGAGGGTTGTCTGATCATGCGAAGCCAGGCGGTTTGGGTTTGTATTCCTTGGAGTTTAGAAGACTGAGGGGTGACCACCTTCAAACATCAGATCGTAAGTGGGTCTGACAAGAAAGATGTTGAGATGTTTCCACTAGTGGGACAGTCACAAACAAGCGGACATAGCTGCAAATTAAGGGGTCAATCATTTACAACTGAAGTGCTTATAAATTTCTTCACTCAGAGGGTAGTGAATCTCTGGAATTCTCTGCCCTTGAGGGTGGTGGAGGCAAGACCATTAGAGATATTTAAGGTGGCGATAGATATTTTAGAGATCAAAGATTTAAAGGGTGCGGGGAACTGGCACAGAAGAGTTGAGGCCAGCAGAGATCAGCCTTGATCATAATGCATGGCAGGGCAGGCTTAAGGGGCTGAGTGCCTACTCCTGATACTTTCTTGTGTTCTTGTGAGAATGATTGTGCTTGACATGAAGGCAGCATTTGATTGAGTGTGACATCAAGCATGTTCTTAGTAGAGTTGAAATTGGTAAGAAAGTTCTCCACTGGTTGAAGTCATCCTCAAGGATTGTGGCTGTAGGAGGCCATTCATCTTAAGTATA
Source organism: Pristis pectinata (assembly GCF_009764475.1). NCBI lineage: Eukaryota > Metazoa > Chordata > Chondrichthyes > Rhinopristiformes > Pristidae > Pristis > Pristis pectinata. The sequence goes on along the minus strand of NC_067423.1, from coordinate 38,535,849 downwards.
AGGACATCATTATGGGAATTCCTCAGAGTAGTGACCAAGATGCAGCTATTGTCATAAGGTGCTGGCTGATGATTGTACAAGGTTCAGTTCCATTCTGAACTCGTATACTGTATCAACCAGTACTCCTGCAGAAAGACCTGGACTATACTCGGCGTGGGCTGCTCAGAGACAAATCATAAAACAGAAAATGTTGATACTCAGCAGGTCAGGCAACATCTGTGGAAAGAGAAACAGTTCACATTTCTGGTCCAGGACCCTTCGTTTGTTCCATTGCAAATATTGTGCAATGACCATCTGTTACAGGAATATAAGCCCTACCCTTGCTTTTCAAGGTTCCTTACCATGACCAAATTCTTCACCATCAGCATTCTAGGGGTCACCATTGACAAGAATCAAAACAGGATCGGCCACATAAATGTTGAAGTGACAAGAACAGTTTAGAAATTGTGCATCGTGGAGCAGGTGCCTCACATTCTGGCTTAAAGCCTTTAATGCAAGTGTGCCAGTCAGGAATGTTACTCCTGGATCTGTGCAGCTGCATCAACACTCCAGCACCTGTACATAAACTGACTGAGAAGGCATTCACTTGACTGGCGTGCCATCCACCACCCTAAACGTTATCTTCTTCCACCACTGGCAAACTGGTTGCATTGTGTACCGGGTATTGTAGATCACCAAGACTTGAGCAACGCCTTCCAAATCCATGACCTCCACTACCTAGAAGAACATGGTTAGTAGGCTGATTGGAATATCTCAAAAACAACTTTTATTTGGAAACACATGTTATGTCAAAAATTTTCAATTGCCCATCTAACAGCACAGTTAGAGCAGTTTCCCCGGTAAGAGTAGTGGTTCTATAAGATGAATTTCCTCCACTCTTTTAAGGGAATAGCTACAAATGTTGGTCTTGTCAGTGACACCTGTGTCCCATGAACAATTAAAATCAAAATAGGCTGCAAAGTGCTTTGTGATAATCTGACGTCATGGAATGTGATTATTTAAAGTTGTCTTTGTTTAACAACAATGTGCATAAGCTGAATGGGGGAGAAATGATCTGACAATATGGCACTAGAACATGAGGAGGACATTCAACCCTTGAGCCCGTCCCTGCCATTCAGTTATATTGTAGTTGATTTGCAACTCCTCCTCCCATTTATGTACCTGTATTCCCATAACCCTTAGTACTCTTACAGAAGAGAAGTATCAATTAAAAAATGTTTAATGGCCCACAGTGTTCTTGGGGAAGCAAGTTCTTGAATTCTGTATCTATGATTATGGAACAATGCTTTATAATTTTGTTCTCATGTGGCCTGGATCTAATTTTAGGACTGATCTAGTTCTGGAGCTAGGATCAAGGCTTGGTCCTAGATCCATTCTTTGAGTTTGATTTAAAAGCTCTGCCATAGCATTTGTTGTTGACTTGAAGTTCTCATTTATGTCTATGCACCAATAACGATTGGTGCTGAAACCATTCAGAGAATGGATTGAGGTGGATTGAACCAAGTTTCAGAACAGAGTTCATGTTTGTAACATGAGTTACGCTGGTTGCTACAGGGCTGAATATTTGGAACTTTATGGGTAATGAAGATAAAATGCTTCCCCATGGAATACCCATCACCTTTATAGTCAAAGTGGGGAGAAGGCAGGGGGTACCATGGGGAGAATGATAAACTTATTTGCAGAATTGAAATAGTAAACAATGATTCCACAAACACATTGGTGGGGTGGGGAGCTCCTTTGTTCTAAGTTGCTTATGCTCATTCCAGTGAAAGAATTAAAAATATTCTGTGGAGGAGTCTTAAAAGTTATTAAAATTTTGCAACGTTGTTCATTAACATCCAATTTAAGTTTATATAGGACTAACGTAGGCTGTTGCTTAGAGGAGTATAGGTGAAATAGTCTCGGGCAGCAAGAGAGAAGTCACATTTGCTGGGAATTATTAATGCAGCATTTTAAATCACCATAGCGTGAACTTTTTATTTTTGTGATGTATGCACCTTTTTAATATAACATAGCAAATGCAGATCTGTCAATTGTGTATTTATCCCAAAATCTAAAGAGAGCACGATCAAAGATAGCAATAGTGAAAACACTTGGCATTTTCTTCAGCATTTTGTAAACAGATACTTCCTGCAACTGTCCCAACTTGTAACCCATGACATATTTTGCTCCACCTCTAACTTGTCATGGAATATAGTCAGTTAGACATGCAAGTGAATTTTATGTTAATATATTACTCTCGTGTTTCTCTCTGTCACGTTTGTATATTAGAGCTTTCTGAAAAGATTTATCTTTGTAAAATTTCTCTTGTGGATACTTTGTGATGCAGTGTAGACTGCAGCCACTAGGTGGCTGTGTGGATAAGTTAAAAGCATCCAGTTACAGTGTAATCTATACAGAAACAAGTTCATTAACTGTTGATCAGCAGTACAGGAAAATGTTTTAGTGCTTGTGTGTGGTTTTTTCCCCCACAAACCTATTTCTGGGTCTATTCTTTATCAATTAGAAAATCCCAAAAGGGAGAATTACGGTCAAAATATTTCTACATTATTTTGTGTATTGCAAGCTAATACTTTTCAAATTTGCATAGCAAGCATATCTGCTAAACTCCTAATGCCAGTGCAACACATTGCACACTTTGGAATGTATAATAACAATTGTTCACAGCTTGCTCCTTCACCTTTAGCTGGAAACATTAATGTGCACTACATTGGAAGAAATTATTGCCTTTTTCTTTCAAACCATCTCGAAGATCTCATTTTTCAGTACATTCATATTTTTCCTCCATATTCTTTACCATCTTTATACCACCAAATTCAAGAGTATCCCATGTCTCTCCTGACACTGTATGCGTTGCAGTTGTATATGCAGTGCAGTACAAGAGTGTTTTATTTTGTGCCATGTTGGTAATTTAAATATAAAGAAACCTAGTCTGTGTAAAGATTTTTTTTTAGAACAAGCCAGTTCTCTACCTGTGAATAATCTGCCACCTTGGAGCATAGGATTCTTGGTCAGGTAAGTGATTAACTTGCAAATCTTACTATTGTCTATTGTGTTGGCATTTCTGCTATCCTAAAGCAACAAGTACAAGCAGCAAGTGTCATATGTTTTTTAAGTCATTCAGCTGTATGTTATGCCACCACTTTTGATCCCTAGGAAGTTCAACATAGTCCAGTACAAAATCCATGATAAATCAATATCTGAGTTTAACATTTGGAAGATGGTGGCTATTCTGTTTATTTCCTGGCAGAAACTTGCAACACTTCTCACTAAACTGTTTATTCAACCTTAGTGAGAAAATACATTGCCTCATGCTATTTGCCTATAAGCTTTCTATTTCTTGCTCCTGTCATCACAGATCCCATTTGCTTCCAACTTTGAACCACTTGCATACACCTCTTCCTTGCTCTTATTGATGCTAAAAGCTTTAACATCTTGGGAGTTTCTCTTTGTCACCCTTCCTAATTCCAGGCAACAATTTTCAAATACCATACAACTCTGCCATATGCATCTTATGATAGGTGTTGTTGCAGACTGTTGATTTCAGGCCCTTTTTAGGGTCACTCTGTCTTACACTTGCATCTGTTTGCAGCATGCATTCTTCCATCCTGTGACTTTTGTCTATCCTCAATCTTTGACACTGCTATAATCCTGTACTCTATAATTCTTCTGCTACAGGTACATCTTTTCACTTCTCTTAAGACTTGAGAAAGCATTCCCAGAACTCAGCATCATGTGCAACCCCCACCCACTGTGAGAACTATGACATGTTTTGCTATGTGAGAAAGGATTTGCTGAAGTATTATTAATGCACTGATCACGTGGGTATCTCTTCGAGATTTTAAAGTTGGAACAAATAATTGAAGGAATTGAGAAAATCCTAACATAAGGGATGAATTATTTGTGTTCCTTTTATGGTATGACTTGGTCTCATAATTATAGTGTCAAATCTTTTAACTTGCAGATTGTTTCTCTTGTGAATAAATTTGACTGAATTTTACTTCACTTTTGGGGTTTCTAATCTAAATTTCAGGTGGTGTGCACAATAATAGCAAAGGGACAAGCATTAAGTCCCTTTTGAAATAAATGGCATTAAATGTTATGCAGCAACTAATATATTGTTGGCATCAGCTAACAAGAAATTAGGTTCTCCAACCATCCACCCCATTCACTCTCTAATACTAACAATTGTCAGTAAGCAGTGTACAATTATATTTTATTTGGTTCCTATGAGCTGTGGGGATCAACCCCATTCATTTGAACACTTTTACATGTGATGTGCTATTTGTTTAACTCTGTGAATCCAATTTGAGGTTCTTGGTGGAGATTTGACATACGCAGCAATGTAACTTGCCTTTTTTTTTGCTTGCAACAGAGAGTAATAATGCCGGGGAAGCTGAAAGTCAGGATTGTGGCTGGTCGTCACCTGCCAGTTATGGACAGGGCCAGTGACCTCACAGATGCATTTGTAGAGGTTTGTGTACATTAAGCAAAAATTACTGTAATATAATGATAAGCATTTACCAATCTGCCATGTGGTTCAGTGGTCAGTACCAAGACAACTCACCGTGCCATAAATTTGGTGTCTTTAATTTCTGTTGATGTCAGTGAGTGATCATGAATTGTGGAATGTACAGTGTGGTGTAATGTAGAACTGAGGAGAAAAAAGAAAAGAGAGTAACTAAGAATCAGCAGAGTGAACAAGATTCCAGAGCTCCACACTATTTGTCTGCTGGGCAAGAAACCAGCCAGTGACTTTAAAAGGTGTTGGCCATGGCACCATTGGCCTTTCTTTTAAACTCAATTTGTTGGAGGCTTCAGCACATAACTTAGGCTGACACTCCACTCCACTCCACTCCAGTCCCAAAGTGCTGTTGCTAGGACGTTGAATTGAAATCCTATCTAACTTCTCAAGTAGATGTAAACTCTTTATGGCACTATTGACAAAAGAGAACCTGGAAGTTGGAACACAAGAAAACAGGAGCAGGAGTAGGCCACCCAGCCCCTCAAGTCTGCCCTGCTGTTCAATATGATCATGGCTAATCTATGCTAACCTCAACTCCTCTTCAATGCCAGTTCCCTATAACCCTCAGTTCTTCAATTTTTCCAAATATTTATCTATCTCCATCATAAATGTATCTAATTATCTGGCCTCTTACCAGCATTGGGGGCATAGAATTCCAGACATTCAATACCACTGAGAGAAGAAATTTCTACACACCTCAGTTTTAACCTTATGAAATATGTGCTGCTAGCAATTGTTGATTTGGAAATTCCAGGATTTGCCTGTTATTTCACCTTATTTTGTAGCCATGCACCCTTGTTCATGACTAGTGAAAACATCTCAACATCTACTGTCAAGCTCCCTTAGGATCTTGTATGTTTGAATAAAGTCGCCCTTTGTTCTTCTAAACTCAAACTGTCTAGCCTTCCTTGATTGGGCGTCCTTCTCATCCCAGTATCTTATGATAAGATGCTAAAAGATGGTATTTAAATGAGGTTGCTTCGTTTCTTTTTAGTGTATAATTTGTCACACTCTGTGGGAGATCCTGCTTCTGAATAGAGGCAAAATTTACAGTCTAAGAAAGACTGCAGCCTAGATACTCATTTTGCAACTAAATGTTAATATGAAAAATGTTTAAAGAAGAATGTAAAATACTTGTACAACTTCTGTTTCATGCAGGTAAAGTTTGGTAATACAACATTTAAGACTGATGTGTACCACAAATCGCTCAATCCCCAATGGAATTCAGAATGGTTTAAATTTGAGGTAAGGCTTGTTATTAGCCTGCATCATTCAACACAAAGTTTGCTGGAATGTTAAATATGTATTTTGTACTTGATAAAATGAATCAAAAATTTGAGTTTCATGGGCTAAAACATGTTACTGAATTTAAATGCTTTAATTTAAGGCATACAGGGACTGATTTGACAGTAAAAGGAGTACATAACTGCCCCTGATGTACATGGCCTATCATGCTAGCCCCAGTCATCCAGGACTGATGAGGCCTGAGTGGCATCAGCATCTCATCAGGCATTCTGGAGAAGCTCTGTTCTGGAAACTCCTGCCAGCTTTGTCAGACAGTAGAATCCCATTGGGAGCTTAAGAAAAACTTAAATAGTTTAAAACATAAAACCAAACACTAAAAATTAACAAAGTGATCTAATAATTAACAGAAAAGGAACTTCTCCTTAAGCATAGTACAAGAAATGCTGGATGTGTTAAGTTTGCCATCTTGTCCTTGCCTTTCCCTCAATTGTTTTCCCTACAGCCCTATTGGGTTACAGATCCTGGTGTAGGATTGAAGAGCCGATCTCCCTAATATAACTTTTGGGAAGACTTAAAAAGATTGAGCTCTGTCTTTGGTTTCCATGTGGAGTCCAGTAGTGGAGCATATTGAAATATGTGCTGCTAACAATCGTTGGTTTGGAAGTTCCAGGATTTGTGTGGCATTACTGCTATTTCAGCTAGTCATTCTGTTTCGAACCACCAGTATTTACCAGTAAAATTCGGCTCATGTTCCTGGGTACAATTCACTGAATATTCCCAGCACTCTTTGTGGAAAAAGATTGGCAAGTATGAAACAGTAGAAGGTGGGGTGGGGAACAAAAAAACAATTTCATTGTGGTAGCCTGGTTTATACTGGCCCACTTTTTGCTGCTTGCTGCAGGAGGTTCATATTGAGAGCTAAGGTAGGCTGAATGAGCCTCACTATTCTTACTGCCTTGTGAACAATAGGCTTTATGATATTTAGGATACCATTTCTTCATTTCTAAAAAATACATTGATATCATTGCATCCTGATGTAATAGACTTATGACAGGCAATTCCAGAGGAGCTTTGTTTGGTTCACAAGGGTGATAAAGAAAACAGTTGCCGTGTTTGTAAGTTTAACTGGGATCACTATAGCTCATGGGCACTGCACAGACTGGACTATTTGCAGAAGTAGCATTTAATCAGATGAAGTAATTAATGTCTTTTAATAATTGGAAATGTCCTTGTAGGTTGATGATGAAGATTTGCAAGATGAACCACTACAGATCACAGTCCTGGATCATGATACCTACAGTGCTAATGATGCCATTGGGAAAGTGTACATTGATATCGATCCTTTACTATCCAATGAAGCAGCAGCCATTCTTTCTGGCTGGTTTCCGATCTATGACACTATTCATGGTGAGTACAATTTTTGATAAGTAATGAGTTCTATCTATTAGTAGTCTGCAGTTACTGGTGGGAATCACTGGCAAAGCACATTAATTATGTGATTTACAGCTAGAGTTTCTGTTTTTATGAATCATGTAGCATATGTAGTCCACAAAGCAAAATATCTTGTATACAATGAAGGGTAGATATGGAGAAGTAAATCTGTTTCTTCCTGGACTGCATCCATAGAATCTGTCAGTCATGTGATAGTACATGAGTAGATGAATCGTGCTCCTTTGAGATTTATTGTACGGTTAAAAGGTGGGAGAAATGCTTGGTTAACTCTGTTCCGTAGTGTTTAAGCAGAAATTCAAAGTATGTAAGATGTAAGATCCCAGATGTTTTCGTTGAGGTATAACTGCCTAAAAATTCACCATCATATGAGACTTCAGTTCTGTCAGAGGACCTAGGCAAAAATATGTTTTCTGGTTCTCTTCCCCAGATGTTGGGCTTGGGAAATCGGGAATTAGAGAATGGGGCATCAGAGCCCACCATCTGGTTTGGGTGGGTGGGGGGGAGCAGCTGTCGGGAAGGGTGGTATGATGTGATCAGGACCTGGAGGTAGCATTCCGTGTTGTGGACACAGTGGTATGGGGGCACGGTGATGGATGGACTGGCATTATGCATTAAAGTGGTGGGATATCAAGCTCCCATAGTGGAATTGTGAACCTGGTTTTCATAGCTCAGAAAAGTCAATGGGTGATGGCTACTAGCTCCAGGAACAAGGTTTTTTTTACATCACACCAGTCTATGGGCCAGAAGGAGGAGGAGTCTTGTCCCTGATCTCTGAAGGGAGCATTTAGCTCCCATCCACCAGTTAGTGGCACCATGCCCATGCTCAATTCCTACTCCTTCCCTGCAACAAACAAACAAGGCTAACAGTTATTCTCCATGTTTTTGCTTATTTCCTGCTTGGCTCGTTACCGGGAACTGTCCCCAAAAGTTGTTCTTACTGATTTGCATTAAAAGAATTGTTTTTTTTTAAAACAGGTATCAGAGGAGAAATTAATGTCATGGTGAAGGTAGATCTCTTCAATGATTTGAACCGCTTCAGACAATCATCATGTGGAGTCAAGTTTTTTTGTAGTAAGTTTATGTCCTACATTGGTCAGTACTTTTGTGAATTCCTAGTATGTATAATTTATTGGCAGTTCATAAATTGTCAGTCTGATTATGCATACATGTTCCTGCTGTACCGTTTCTTTTCAGAAAGAAGACTTTGGCTGAGCATTTGTCTACATAAGAGTGATTGCTGCAGAATAAATCACTTGCCATCTTTCTGCTCAAATTCATTCCCATCTTGCTTGGAAGTCCTTGTTTGAATCTCCCCATTGAGCTTCTGCACCTTCTACTGTACCAAAATGGCACTGATCTACATCACTAATGACGTTCTATGTGATTCTGATAAAGTAGTTGATCCAACCCCCCCCCCCCGGCTTTATTTATCCTCATTGGACATGTCAGGGTGAAGGATGGATAGATTACTAATGCCTCTTGGATATAGATAATCCAACACATGCCTCCACTAACTTTCCACTAACATCCTGCTGGGTGGTTCCTCACCTTCCAGGTTACATTCTGCTTAGTTACGTTCGGAGAATTACCTACAGTGCCTCGCCTTCATTCGTGCATTTGTCTCTTCTGATGTTCCCCAGTGATCTATCCTTGCCACCGTCTCTTTCACTTCTGTTGGTTGCTCTAACTGACATCAGATGAAAGCATGGCATCAATTTTAAATAATCACTGATGACATTCATCTCCATTTGCTACCACCTCTTCATTATCTCTTGTTTGTCAGTGTACCAGGTTGTCACCCAATGCTGAGTGAACATACATTTCTTTTTACTAAATATTGGAAAGGTTCCTACTGCCTGAAGCCAAACCAGACTATTCACGACTTTGTCCTTGATTTCATTTCAAGGTGAACTTCATACCACACAAATGCACTAATTCTCACCTTCATAACTTTGCCTGATTCTGCCTGAGCTTTGGTTCATATGGTGCTGGAACCCATGAGCATTCTTTGTTATCTCTGGATCTTAAGACTTCCAAGCTGATCTTATTTGTTCTATGTTTCATAAATTTAGGTCATCCAGAATTCTGCCAACTGCCTTAACTTATACCAAGTCTTGTTCACCCTACACCATTATGCTGACCAGTTGAGTAGCAGCTCAGTTTTAAAATGCTGATCTGTTCTCGAATAATTTCATTGCTTTGCCCTTCTTTGTCTTTGGTATATTCCAGTCCTATTAACGTGTTTGTCCACTGGCTGCAAAAGTCACTCCCTAAGCCTCTCTAACCCTCTCAGCGGCTTTATGACGCTCTTAAAAATCTAGTTCGGAAAATGCTTCTTGGTCTTTTGCCCCATTATCTGCTTAAGTGGTTTGGTGCCAGTTTTTGGAGACATGACTGCAAGATAAGATTTACAACTGAAGTATGTTGGAGCTTCTCACAGAGTGGTGAATCTCTGGAATTTTCTACCCTGAAAGTTGTGGAGGCTAGATTATTGGGGCTATTTAAAAAGGAAGTAGATTTTTGAAAGATCAGGGAATTGAGGGCTATGGGGGAACTGGTACAGAAGAAGGGATGAGACCTGGGGCAGATCAGCCAGGGCAAGCTTGAGGGGCTGAGTGGCCTACTCCTGCCCCTATTTTACTTTTGTTTGATAATACTCATATGAAGCTGTGGAATATTTTTTCTGCATTAGAGACACTTGATAGATGAAATTTACTGGAAGTGCACCCATTTTCAGCACCAAGTGTTCTCAGAGCAAGTATATTAAAGCCTGTCCTGGAACTGGAAAGCAAAGTTCTCACCACCACTTTATAACGTGCAATTCCTAAGTGTACCCTAACTTGCTGATCTTTCCAAATCGTACACCAGGGTTTCTTATTATCAAACTCTGAAGCTTTTTAATCGGGCATTTTGTCACTGCAAACTGGTTTGAGGTGATTAGCTGCAAGTTTCTTACCTTACCACCAGACACAGTCAGCAGAGAGAGGAAATTCTAATCCAGTGAGTTTGGATTCTGATATGAGCAAGAAAACAATTAACATTATCGCCTCAGTCTTGCCTTTCAAATATTAAGGTGCGTTTTTCTCCCCACAGCTACATCCATTCCTAAGTGCTACAAAGCAGTAACGATCCATGGATTTGTTGAAGAATTGGTGGTAAACGAAGATCCTGAGTACCAGTGGATTGATCGGATACGTACACCCAGGGCATCAAATGAAGCTAGACAGAGGCTAATCTCACTGATGTCAGGTAGAAAATCTTGCTGATTATTGGCAATATCTTTGTTGCCATATGTTTGATAAAAAGCATATTCTTTTTCAGAGCTTGTATGATAGTGTAGCCACATCTTGACAAATGTTGATATAGATGGAATTTTGCACTGGGGATGGGTGCTGCAACTGAGGGATAAAGATACTTGGTATGGTTAACGACCAGTTCTGGAGTCTGTCAGTATGGAGTCAATATGAGTTGATCTAGCAGGGAGCTACAATATAGTAGCATTTTTGAGACGAAAACAGAAAATGCGGGAAATACTCAGCAGGTCAGGCTACATTTGCAGGAAGCAAAAGAGTTAATCTTTCAAAGAACCTTCATCAGACCTTACCCAGGTCCCACATTCAGCATGTTTTGGAGGTTCATTCTTATTAAACCGTGTAACCAAAGCAGGTGTATCTACATAGTCATTGATACAATTCATAGAATATACAATTGACAAATTTATAATATTGAGGACTTTGTAAATTTCTTCAGAGACTTGTTTTGAAATTTGAATGCTATTTAAGCATCCAACAAGGAAACACACATTTAATTTCATTGTAAAGGCATATTAACCTGCTATTATAATTACAGCATTTTTATTTCTGCCTGCTCATTTTCAGCCGACCTAGTTTACATCTGTTCATTGACCAGTTTTTGGCCTACAGCAAGCTGTCATATGGTTGTTCAGGCTTAGAAGATGTGCTTTGTTACTGTTTCTGATGCTAAAGCTGTTGAAGTTTTGGTATTTGTGGAAAAACTGTCTTTATTAATGAGCTGGGAAATGTTCATGTCATTCCATTGATGGGTATTTGTTTTGGCAAAATGTTGGGTGGGTTTTTGCCAGCATTTTGCAGCTTGAGTGTTGGTAAGTTTCAGGGCTTTAACCGTTAATGCAAAACTCCCAGATATGCTGGCTGCTTCCTCTGGCTTGGCTCGGCTCTAGCTCTGCCCTCACTGGATGGGGGAGCTGGTTTCTTGCTGACATTTCCCAGGTATTGGGAAACTTTCAGCAAGGGCTGAGGTTGTGCTGTGGAAATTTATGCTCAGCTCCTGCGCCTGGTTAAACCTGATGCAGGATCCATGAGCCCATTGATTTCACTGGGAGGTGTAGTGCTGAGGGGGAAAAAAGGTAGGGAGAAGGTAACTTTCCATTTTTTTTTCAACTAGTGGTTTGTTTAATGTTTTTGATTGCCGTGTAATTATTTTGTTTTCTCAGAGATGTAATTTTTAAAATCTTTTTTGTTTTGGTGTTAATTTTAAATGGTTCTGAATATCAGAAAAATGTAAACACCACCACAGCTAGAAGAACTGGAACTTGTTCTGGCTCATGCCGATCATTCCATTATGTTGTTCAAGGCTGCGCTGCTTCTTTGAGCTTCTTCACTAAATTCTGAGATGCTTTCAGCCAGTAAGGTCTGCCTTCTGCGTCCCAATTAGGTGCGTTCAGGCGAGTGGGCAGCAGACCCATGTCAGTGAAGTCATATTTTCTTATGACATAGAAAGAGGCCTTTCAGCCCAATGAATCTATGCAGGCTTTTGGAGCAATCCCTTCAGTCTCACTCCACCACTTATTTCTTTGTAACCTATTCTCTGTCACACGTGCCTGTTAACCTTTCCAATTTTTTGACTGCTCATTTTACATGTTTCTTCCAGGTGTTCTAATTTCCTCCCACATCCCAAAGACATGGGTTGGTAGGCTAATTGACCTATGCAGTCACAGGAGAACTGGCAAAGTCCTCACAAACAGCACTGGAGGTGAAGATTGAACCCGGGTTGCTGGAGCTGTGAGGCAGCAGCTCTACCTGCAGTTTCCTCTGTGTGACCCTGGGCCTCATCTGTTGACTTCCAGTTGTTTGTTGTTTCACAGTATAATAATATTAAAATGGACCTTGCACAATGTAGGTGTTTCATGGGATTAAGGCACAGAAACAGGCCATTGAGCCCAACCAGTCTGTGTGCTGTACTCGAGCCTTCTCCCATCCCTCACCAGCTAATCACTTACCTACTGACTTGTGGAATGTCTCACTTTCTTTTTGGAAATAGACCATGGCAGGTTCAGCTGCTGCTGGTGGCTCCAATCAGGTTGCCTTGCTCTCCAATTGTTTTATGCTTTGTCGTTGCTGATATCTTCACTCCCAACGCTGCTAATGTTTTGTCTTCTATTGCTCTCCCACTGTTTGTGCACCCTTTTGCTCTTTATACTTGGCTTCTATAGTCCCTTTTTTTTGTCTTCCTATGATATCACACCTCAAATTTTGACCCACTTCTTTTGTTTCAATTTCTGTTCTTTACTCTCTCTCCTTTATCCCTGCTTTCTGCTCTTGCTAACTCCCTCTCTTGTCCTCTGTTGCTCTTTTTTTTAATCAAGTTACTAGAGTAGCATCTCTTTGCTCACTTCACTAAATAATGGGCCATCATGTTGCACCTGTAAAATCATTGGTTATGCCGCACTTGGAGTATCCTGTACGATTCTGGTTGCCACACCACAGCAAGGATGTAGTAGCAGTAGAGAATGCAGAAGAGATTCACCAGAACATCCTGGAATGGAGAGCTGTAGTTATAAGGAGAGATTGGATAGGCTGAGTTTATTCTCACTGGAACGTAGGAGGCCGAGGGTTATCTTGTAGAGGTTTATAAAATTTTATCAGGGTATCGATAGGATAGCTAGTCCTTTTCCCAGGGCAGTGGAGTTCAGAACTAAGAGGACACAGGTTTAAGGTGAGAGGGGAGAAATTTAAAGTAAATCCGAAAGGTAAATTTTTCAGATTACCTGGATGAGCTGCCAGAAGAGGCAGATGTAGTTACAATGTTTAAAAGGCATTGGGACAGGTAGTTGGATAGGAAAGGTATAGAGGGATATGGGCATAATTCAGGCAAATGGTGTTAGCACAGATGGGCGTCACTGCGGTATTGGACGTGGTGGGCCGAAAGGGCCAATTTCTATGCTGTCCGATTCTATGATAATTTCCCCCCTCACCAAATTTACAAATTTTATACTTGGTAGAAGCAGTATTCTAATGGATCTATTGAACTTGTTGCATTAACAAAAGTCTTCTGTAAAAGTTCCAAAGACCCGAGTTAATTTGTTGATTGCAGCTCTACTAATTTCACTGGATTTGCATTCTATGGAATAGTTTGTTTCAAAATTAATCCATTAACTGATGTGGCAGTAGCATCAAAACGCTATCTGTCATATGCACTGAATTTCAGTCACCAACTGTAATGTCCACTGTAACTGTGGTACTATCTCTAATATGTGCTGTAACTAAAGTGCTACAGGGTTACTCTGAAACATCAACTTGTCTTGTTTTACAGGCTCTGGTGCTTGATCATGTGGTTATGTTTGTGTTTTCAGTGGAGAAAAAAAAGTGACCCTAAATAATTTGTTTAATAGGTGAACTGCAAAGGAAAATTGGCCTTAAAGTTCTTGAGATGGGAGGCAATGCTGTTGTGGGCTATCTACAGTGTTTTGACTTGGAAGGAGAATCGGGGCTAGTGGTACGTGCTATTGGGACTGCATGTACACTGGATAAACTGAGTAATGCAGCTACATCATTTCTACCTCCGTGTAGTTCTCCATCCAAAGACCTGAAAGAGTAAGTACAGTACAAGGTTGCGAGTACGTGCAATCTCATTTGTCGCATTAACTTTTCTCCTGTTGCATGCAAGACTAGTATGCCTGTTCTATGTGTACTTTAACTATGTTTGAGCATGGCTGAATACAAAGATTTATTGCGGTTGTAAATCCCATTTACCCTGAAATCCAAGACATGGAAAATTAATGGGAACTAACCTGGGAGATTCATTAATGTAAAACTCCACAGCAAGAAGGTATAAAAAGTTCTTCAACCATTGCAATAACAACACCACTCGTGCAAAATTTATAACTTAATATGCCAAGTATTTAAAGTTATGAAAAGAATTATGAACATTACATACATTTTGAGTAATGGACTTTCCTGTTGCTCCTGGTTTTGTGACAGATTTTTGTTCCTGGTTTTGGGACATCATGTTATAGTTGTGCAAATCATTGGTTAGGCCACAGATGGAGTATTGTGTGCAGTTCTGTTCAGCATGCTATAGAAAGGATGTAATTAAGCTAGAGTGGGTGCAGAAAAGGTTCATTGGAACGTTGCCGGGACTGGAGGGCTTGAGTTACAAGGAGAGACTGGATAGGCTGGGACTGCTTTCCCTGGAGTGAAGGAGGCTGAGGGTTGACCTTATAGAGTTTTATAAAATTATGAGGGGTATAGATAGGGTAGGTAGCCATGGTCTTTTTTTTCAATGTAGGGGAGTCTAAAACTAGAGGTCATAGGTTTAAAGTGAAGGAGAAAAGATTTAAAGGGGATCTGAGAGACAAGTTTTTAGCACACAGTTGCGGGTATATGGGATGAATTGCCAGAGAAGGTGGTAGAGGCATTACAATCACTGTTTAAAAGACATTTGGACAGGTACGTGGATAGGAAAGGTTTAGAAGAATATGGGCCAAACACAGGCAAATGGGATTAGTCTTGCATTGGACTGCTTTGTTATTCTGCTAATCTTTGTAGCATAGGCTCAAGTAGCATGACGTTGCATGTTCCTAATATTGATTTTCATGTGATGAGGTGCTGGTGGTTAAAGTTTTGGCCGCCTTTATCAGAGAAGACAGTGCCATGCAGAGTATTCAAAACACTGCTATAAGGATGTGAAGTGTCTTCAGATGTGCTCTTTTTAAACTTGCAGTTGCTTTCTGTGTCTCTTGAAGGCATTGTAGTGTACCTCGGTATTATTCCAGGTTCCTTGCTTCGTACAAAGGAGCTCGCCTCTGAATCAAGGCAGCAGATATTTGCAACCTACATGTTGTGGTGATATCACAGCCCATACATCATAAGGTCTTAGCAAATACTAGTGTACATTTGCTCACTTTTCCAGTATGTGGCACAAACTATTAATGGGGCACAGTAAATCTAGTTGATTCTCACCCTCTCTCTGTCAAAGGAGATGAAGTTAGTTGTATGTCCATGCCTGTACCTGAATCCTGCCCTTCACCAGTGTCCATAAACACTCACCAGTTGTGGTTACTGTGCATCCATTGAGTACTCGGATTATCCTGAGCAGTTCCAGCAGCATTAGTTGGAGGAGACAGCATTTTGGGTCGTGGACTCTTCATCGTATTTTTCCTTCCCTAGTCCAAAGTCCTTTGTTAGGTCAGGTCAATTGTTGCACCTGACTGAATCAGCTAACTTGGCAGTCCCAGGAACTCTTAGTGGTTTTTTTTTAAAAGAAGACTACAGATGAATACTAAAGCCTTCAGTATTTCCAAATTTCAGCCAAAACTATGACAAATATATTCAATAAGGAAAGCCCATAATATCTCACTTGCAGTTGTTATTTTATTCATATTTCCCTTCACTCTGCATCCTGCTTATGAATGAATGGCATAGTACGGCCTTAACTGAGATCTTCTTTAGAAGCTTGGAATACAGCATCTTGATGCTTGAGCACATTTTTAAAATGTTTTTTTTCTATTCAGCATGGTTCCTTCTGGGTTTTGGAGTGTATTCTGTGATTTTTGTTTTTGTTGTTTGCAAAACTGTGAATAATCTTGAAAATTTTGATTTCATTAGAGCGTGGAAGTGGAGGATTTCTTGTTCCAGTGTATACCATATTAGCAGAAACACCACATCTTTGTTGACTTTTTACATTTAAGGTTTTAGAAATGTTTTTGAGAGAGTTGTGGATATCACCTGGGTGCTATATGGAGAAAATGACGGTGAACAGAATAAGTTTTTACAGTTTCAGAATCTACAAATGAGAATTGTCATCATCTAAGGAAATGACACTGTCCCTTTTTAAGAACATTCACATCCAATAGCCAGGCAGTTTTTATTCTGTCTGACAGCCTTGATGGGAAGTGATTACTTTATCCCCTGCTATTTGCAGCAAAGCTTGATTGAATTGTCTTAATCCATTTTTTTGGATGTTTTTAAGCTATTCAGTTAAAGGAAGTCTTTCTTTGCACCCTGTGTTGAATTGCTGATATGTTGCAATGCAATCTGTTTGGTTATCTCATCTTGGCTGCCTTAGCCTTGGGGCTAACAACCAGTACTGGCATTTGGTTTTCAATGAGCAAAAAAAAAATTTATTTGCATTTATTTAGCACACTTTGCAACACCAGGATGCCCCAAAGTGCTTTGTGGCTAATGAAGTGTGTCCATTGTTGCTATGATAGACACTCAACACCTTGGTTGTTGAGGCCTATTAACTAGCAAGTGGATATGACCACATCAATGTTTGATAAGCCTATCCACCAGAATATTCCAATCCTTTGGTGCTATGAAATCTTGGAATAGTGCTCAAAACATCTTTTCAGGAATCATGTCAGGAATTCAAGACGAAGTTTGCAAAAGCTTAGAGAAGTAATGTTGATAATATGGATAAAATGGAGAAATGGAAAATTTATAAATGAGGGATGTACGTATTGGGCTTCAGTGAAGGATTGGATAACAAATGAAGATATTCCTTTTTTTTCCTGTCCAGAAAAATGAGTGGTTCTGATAAAAAAAAAATTCTCAGGAAAGGAAGCAGTATTCCATTCTTCTTGCTGCCCAGCATACAACTAATCCTGTATTGCAGCTTCACTAGGCTGGTACCTCACCATTTTAGGTTTGCCTGTTGCTGCTCCCAGCATGACTCTCTGCAGTCCTAATTGAAGAGATTTGATTTATTGTCTTGATAGTAATAGTGGAATGACAAGTATACTGGGTCATGAGGCTATCGCTTGCAGAGGTGTACACTTCTTTTGCTAGTGATGGTCCGTAATGCCTCGTGTCATATTTTGAGCTGGCACATCTGTTGTGACTGTATCCCATTCATTGCCTTTGTAGTGCCACACAACACAGTGGAGGGTGTCTTTGTTTCCAAAGGACTCTGCAGTGATCACTTCTGCCAATACGATGGTGGACAGAGGCATCTACCATTGGTAGACTGGTGAGGACAAGTAGGTTTATCCCTCACATTGACTCACTCACTACTGGCTTTTAGAGTTCAGACAGCCCAATCTGTGGTGGTGCCTCTAAATCATTCTTGGTAATGGAGAGGGATGTACTGCACCCAGAGTGCATTCTGTGCTGTCAAAACTTTCAGGACTTCTTCAAAATGTTTCTCGGCACGCTAGAGCATCGATACAGCTGGGGGAGGATAGTGGGCAGAATCGAGAGAAGGTTTCCTTACCTGTGATTAGCCTGATGCCTTGTGATTTCATCTGGAGTCAACGTTGAAGCCTCATAGGGTTACTGTCATCCTATATACCACTATGCTGCCACCTCTGGTAGGTCTTCCTGCCGATTTAAAGAATTTGTACCCAGCCATTGTGATGGAAGAGTCGGGCACATTGTCTCGAAGGTATGATTATGTGAGTGTGAGTATGACTATGACAGGCTGTTGCATGACGAGACTGCAGGAAAGCTCTCTCAGTGTAGACACCAGTTCCAAGATGTTTGTGTGAAGGGCTTTATGAAGTCAACTGGACTTGGAGCAAATTTGCCATGTCTGCATTTAGTGTCTAAGTCAATGCTAGGTGGTTTGTCTAGTCTTATTCTTTCTCTCTTTGAAGCATAGTGCCAGGCTACAACTGAATGGCTTGCTAGGCCACTTCAGAGGGCATCTAAGAGTCAGCCACATGAAGGTAGGTCTGGAGTTGTTAAAATGGGTAAGGGATGCAGGTTTCCTCCCCTGAAAGACATTGGAGAGTCAGATCTAGCATGCATTCACTCCAGAGCTCTAGTGACACGGTGGCTGAGACTGCCCATTGTTTGACCCTGTTTTGATGTGGATCATGGCTTCTGACTAGCTTGGCTCTTCACTGAACCTACTGTGGAATTTCCTGTGACTTCACGTGGTTTGAGCTGTTTGAGTTTGGTCAAGCCAAGATTTCATTTCCAAGTTAGAGTTGCTACGCGTGGCTTTCCCCAATCTGCAGTGAGAAACAGTTCCAATCACCAATAAGTAACTTTTCATGGTGAAGTTAAGCCAGTATTTTAAAACTGTAATCTCCTGGAGTTAATTGAGTTGAATAACACAAATGCATTTGAGACTCTACAGCATTACATTTGACTCAAGGGATGAGTCCTTTTTTTCTATCCTTGCAGCCTGCCTGATACCTGACACCCACTCAAAGCTAAGACTGGATCACCGAGGTCCTCTTGACATTGGACCTATGACCCCAGGTCCCAGCTGAAGCTCAACTGAGCCAGGGGCTTGGGACCAAGGGATGAAATAGGAACCAGAAACACAGGGTTCACGTTGGGCCTGGTTGGATCTTCTGGACCTGAGTCCAGATACTGGTTCAAATTCAGTTCTTCACCCAGGTACTCGTGGATACAAATCTGGCATGATGGAAAGGAGCACTACAAATGTGTCTGGACCAGTCAGAGGGTAGCAACTGGGGCAGTGAAGAAAGCAGCAAGGGAATGCGAAGGGATTAGGGAGAACTAAGTCATTTTCAGTCATGTATAAATTTTAGAACGAAGACGGGAAATACTGAATTTTCAGCTGCAAAAGCATTCTTCAATCTGCCAGTTCTATTTTTATTTCAGATTTCCAGCATTTGTAGTTTTTTGATTAAAGATTTTAGTACAGTTAAAATTGGTTGTTTTTGTGAGTGGCCCTTGGAACTGGTTTGGATTGTATAATAGCTCTTTCCATACAGAAAGATGTGCACTATTGGTGTAAGTGGAAAGTAATGAGTACAATAGGGGGAAAGGACAAGGTCTGTTGATGAAATGAGAGGGAACAAAGTTGAAGGATGCTTGTGCAGAGCAAGCATTGGCCAAATTAGGCTGAATTATTTTCAGATTGTAAATTTTCTGTAGCTTTCTTTCTGAGCTTTCCTCTTTTGTCGCGACAATATCATTGTTAATTTTCCTGTCTTTTCAAAATGGATGATTGCTATTCACATTTTACATAGTAATTGAACAGCTTTGGAAATTACTGTAGGTAGAATCATTCTCAACAATCATCGAATCTTTAAGTGTTATTCATTTGAGACAAATTTATGTATTTGACTAGTAGCAGCTACACCTTGTATAATTTCTATGCATTTATGTATTTATTTATGCATTTATGTATAAATTGCACTCTGGTATGAAATGTGTAAAGATATGATTTGTTGCTGTTGTAATGCATTGATTTTTTTAAATTACAGAAATATTTCAATAACTAAATCTAAGGAATTGATTTCTTGGTTAATACTGTTATATTTTTTGATAATTATCAGATTTGAGTTTTGTACATAATTGTCATTTTATTTATTTGGTAGGTATGAATAATGCTTTTTTTTAAAGTTGGAGAAAACAGCCAATTTCTTTTTGTTTGTTCCAGACTTCTGCTCTGTAGTTCTTAATGGATTAATGCTTGCTAGATATTTATGGCTGCAGTTTTTTTTAAGCATACTTTCAGTTTATTGTAAAAGAGTCTAAAGGAGATTTGAAAATCTTATCAGTTATTTCAATTTGACAATTAATTGAACCTATTCCAGTTATGTTTTATCTAATTTCTATCATTTGTTTAAATTTATAAAGGAATAGCTGGCATAAATGATGTGTATTTAAAGCAGCTTTCAGATCTTCCAAACATCTCTATGAATGTAGCTGGACTGAAATCTTCTGGTGATGCCAGACTACAGTGGTCATTGCTAATCTTGCTTCGGGTTATAAATCCAAAAATCCATTGGAAGATTGCCCAATACATTTACAAATTTGATGAGTCAAGTAATGATTGAACACATCGGTGGACCACAATCTAATAATCCATGTGACGGATAATTGTGATCAGAGAAGGGACAATAAATCCACAGTGTGGGAGTTTTTAACCATTCTCGTGCAGCTCTTCTGAAGCAGAAGTGGTGCAAAAACAAACTGTATTCCTCCCTATTTGCCAGAGGTTGGTTTGTGGATGGAATGAGAAAAAGGAAACGTATTTTGTCCACGGTAATGAATTTTGTGTTGGGAAAATCGCTTGTTTCCAGACCAGGATGATTGCAGTGGCAATGCTGTAATTCATCTGTTTGCTGTCGTAAATAAGAATGATATTTAACCTTTTTTCCTTCTCTTCTGCAACGTGCTTAGAGTTATTAGGCAGATGTTGGAAGACTATTACATTGTGTATTAAGGTGTTGTTTAAGTGAAGAAACATAGTTCAGATAAGTGAAATGTTAAAGTGCTAGTTGAAAATTCTGTCAAAGAATAAGAGGAAAAACATTCCTTACAATGACGCCAGATTAAAATGGCAAGATTCTCATTTTGTACATTCTCATTTATAAAGATAAAGTGGAGAAATATTTGTGATTTATTTTGCAAGTTTTTTTTTAATCATAGGGCAATTCACTTTTTAGAGTTCCAGATTTCTATCAACAAAGTGGGGGCATTAATAACTAGAAGAGTGAGTTAACTCTGTTCTTGAGTGCACCTTACTGGCAGAGACTGCTCAGCAATTTGCTTGACTTCATGGTTTAGAGTGTTAGAGAGGTAAATGAGAAAAATGTCATCAAAAAGAGAATATACCTTGTAATTTCCTCCCACAGCGTAACATTTTGGTATTGGTTTATCATTGTCACTTGTACCGAGGTACAGTGAAAAACCTGTCTTGCATACCGATTGTACAGGTCAGTTCGTTAAACCATGCAGTTACATTGGGTTAGTACAGAGTGCATTGATGTAGTACAGGTAAAAACAATAACAGTACAGAGTAAAGTGTCACAGCTACAGAGAAAGTGTAGTGCAATAAGGTGCGAGGTCACAACAAGGTAGATCGTGAGGTCATAGTCCATCTCACTGTATAAGGGAACTGTTCAATAGTCTTATCACAGTGGGGTAGAAGCTGTCCTTAAGTCTGGTGGTACGTGCCCTCAGGCTCCTGTATCTTCTACCCAATGGAAGAGGAGAGAAGAGAGTGACCCGGATGGGTGGGGTCTTTTTGGATATACGTTCATTCTAGAAGTCTTAAACGAAAATTGCTCATTTGTCTTAACATAAATGACAGTTGATTCCAGAAAAGCAGAACAAAACATGAAAAAAGCAATTAGTTAGAGAAGATCTACTAGCCCCGTTAATGAGAATTATAATCTGAAGGTCAAAATTATAATCTTAAAAATCGGGCAAATGTGTGCTGATTATGAATTTCACAAGTAACCACCCCAGCTTTTCATGTCACTTTTAAATGGTTTTAATACATGCATGCTGGTTTCCTCTGGTAAATATTTACTATTTAGTAGTGAGAGATTTCTAGTAATCCTGCTTGTTTATTATTATCAAAAATTAACGATACTTATTACCTTGGCTCCCTCACGTTTGTTTTACTTTTAAGTTCTTTTGTGTGTATTTTTTTTTCTCCTGGCTCCTGCTTCTCTCTGCCAGGTCTCCTTTGGTGCACCAGCCAAGCCATGGATGCCGTTCGACTCACAACAGCCCAATTCACACTGCTACGGGCTCGAGACTAACTCAGAACTTCTCTGTGTCTGTTCCTACACTCATCTACACTGGTATGAGACTGCACAGGCTGAGGAGCTGGGGAGAAGTGGGCCACAGGGAGAGGGGTTCAATCTGTAAGCCAAGGCAGGCAGCGTAGCAAGTTGCCCTAAATCTTAAGCCCCTTCTTAGCTTAACAAATAACCCAGCTCCAGAACCAAGAAACATAGTCAGAGTTTTAGTAGATTTGAGGAAAATCTTCCTAAAGACCGTGTTGAAGGAAGTAAGTTTTTGTTTCTAGTTTATGGATGACTTGAATAAGACATGCCAGAGATTTGCTTAACAAATGTTTTTGTTTTCATTTTTAGCTGTGATGCACTATTTGGTGTTCCAGAATAAGGAAACATGAGTTTCAGTTCTGTATACTCAAGCTTTCTTTTGGTTGCCTAATTAGAACACATTATGTATTTTAAGTCATATTTCATGTTGTTTTATTTATGTGCTCATTTTGCTCAGGTTTCCAGTACATGGTTTGATTTGTGCTCCAGAATTTTTAACCTGTTTCCTGTGTGTAATGTGCAAATCTGGGCAGCCGTATATCTTCCCAGAATCTTCAATGTGTGGACAGCAGTTCTTTTGCCTTTTGGCTTCTTCCCCAGCCTGCACATAGAAGCAACCGCTGTCATCCCTATATTTGGGTCATTCCATCATTGCTTAGATCCTTCGCACAGGGTTACTGAATGTGTTTCCCGCTTCTTCTGGCAGGGTTCCCTTCAGTGAAGATCCCAACCCTGTTACTCATTCATCTGGACCCTCCACCCCACTGAAAAATCAAACCTATTCCTTTTCACCTTCCAAGTCCTACAGTCGACAGTCCTCCTCTTCTGACACAGATTTGAGTTTGACACCTAAAACTGGTAAGGCACCTCCACCCCGCTTTTTTTTTGTTGTAACTTTGTGTTTTTGCACTTGAAGCACCTCATTCTGCTTACGAAAACCTAATCACGTTTTTCTCTAGTTACACTGTGAAGAGTAGCAAATTGAATTGGATTTTTTTTTAAGTCTTTGAAGTGCAATTAATTAATTCAGATGCTGTGGAAATATCTAATGTCTGTCTTCCACGGGGGAAAAAAAAGAATTGGATTTTGCAGCCCCTTTAATTTCCAGCAGAAATCTATAGTGATTTGGCTTGTAAATATCTAAACACCTCTAATTCCTTTTGCATCTTGTGCTTATCCTGTCCATTCTTGTTTTTTGAAAAATTGTGTTAATGTTATGTATCTTTGATTAAACAGCATTTGGGCAGTGATTTTAAAAATGCAGTCACTGTCTTTAGTGACTGCATTTCTAAGGAAGGGCAATGTATTTTAGGTAGTGAAGCTCTAGAATTACTAAACAACATTAGCATGGATTTAGCACTAAGCCAGGACATGTGCAAAATCATGAATGTGTGCATAAAGCGCCAGGTTACTTTGAGTCCAAAGTCCTACATTTTTGTGTTCGTATTCATGATACTGAATCTTAAATAATGTTCTAAAACTTTTTTTAACATAGCAAATATAATTACAGTCTGAATTTACTTTGTGCTTTATAGATATTAATATCTTTTAATAATTGGACTGGAGAAATGCAAGGCAATAATTTCATCCATTTTTGATATAACAACACCTATTCTGGAATGTCTCCTTTTCCATGATCAGCAGCATATGCATGAACTAAAATTGCCTGGAACAGATATCTATAAAAGAGGAATGGCAAGTGTTCAGGATAGAATGCTGATAGAACATCAGAAGATAAATGAGCATTTTCATAGAATTACAAGGGGCAGGAAGGAGACAAAATAATACATCTAGAAATAAGCCAAGTCTGTCAAAGGTGAAATGAGATAAAAAGGAAAGCTGAAGATTCTTAAATGATAATAGAAAGACATGTAAAATTAAACAGGCAAGTAACCAATACTGATAGCAGATATATAAATGTCTATAGGTCCTAGTTTAATGGATAAAAATAAATGCTGGAAATACATGTGATGCTAGTCTCACACTTGCCTGGCAGTGAATAGTTACTCTTTGACCAGTCTCCCATCTTCACCATGACTTCTGTCTTTTGAAATCATATATATTTCCAAGCAAAATCAGTGTAAGCATTAAGAACAGTGTCTTCATTTTCCTGGCACTCTGAAGTTCCCTGATTGAAAGGTTAACTTGATGTATGTTCCCCATGTTCTTGATGGCAAAAGTTATTGGTGGTATAATTGAGTCAGGTTGATATTTTGTAGCTTTATGGAGGGGATGGGTTTGATCTATTTAATTCTGCACTTTGAGTGAAACTACATTCAGTTCCATTGCATAATATGGAGACTCCCGGAGCTTTCCCCCCACTCGCTCAATACTTGTGGACCAGGAAATGCCAAGTATCTGAGGTATTGATTGATAGGTTTGACTCTAAAGTGGTAATGCCAGGTTGTTTCCTGACTAGTCAGTGAGATGTCAATCTAAATTTTGACACCAGTTCCCAGCTTTTGGTTGAGAATACTAAGCCAAGCATGCTCTGATCTGTTGCCTAGTTTGCAGCGGAGTGGTCAGACTGGATTTATTCTTTTAATAATGATGCAATGTTAGTGGCTGCTCTCTTATCTGTTGCTGATGACAGATAAAGGTTCAAAAATGCAATTATGGCATATGTCAATTAGCCTGTTTCACCAGGTTTTATTAAAATGATGCACCTCTTTCATATTTTTAAAATTGTGCTCCCAAAATGCTTTTTAATTTTAAAACCTTTTTAAGATGAAGCACATTATTATGGGCATCAATATAAATGATGGGATGGATACAGAATTATTGAGGCAGCTACACAGGACATGCTGATGTTTTTAGCTACAGAAAACTGTACAAATTTTACTGTGGCAACAGGATTTTTTCACTTAGTGTTATTTCTTAGGATACAGAAGAATGAGCTGTATTTAGTCTATGCCTTTCCTTTTTTATTGTGCTTTGCTTTGAACAGTTTTGCCTTCTATTAAGTATCTATGCACATCAGAATATCAATAGACACGAGATTGATTTAAATGTTATGTCTTTTTAATTAAGTTTGTAGCCTCTTTATAGACATGGTTAATGGTAAACAAAAATGAAGCCTTTAAATTTGAAATGTATAAATCAGTAGGAGTACCATTACCCTGTCTTCAGAAGTTACATTGCATCTAAGATGAGGAAAAAGTAACTTTTGCTAAGTAATTTTAGCAAAGCAAGCTGGAGGGTAATGTGCTTTAGAAAGATGACCATCCAAAACATAGTCGCCATTTATGTATGGCTAGACACATGGTGCTGATATCTAATTGTGGGGCTGTCCAAATTACTTCATTTTGTCTAAGGTGTTTGTCCTAATTACAAAAGTCTTTCTACTAATCTTTCCTTTGAAAGACAGCACATTGCTAGCATTTAATTGCTACCCCCCAAAGGAATAGTTTTTTTTAAATTTTATAGAAAGAAATGACTGCAAGTAATGCCTTATTTTAATTCAATATGCAGAAAGGTGTTTTGGTTTAGTTTTTACATTCTCTTCCTGAAAGTTTTCATTAGTTTGTTCGAGTTTGTGTTCATTTTGTGTATATGTGTTCATTTTACAAAATGTGTATCTAATTGATTTTGCTTATGTATGACTTTGCATGCTGTATTTTCTTCTGCTGTATGTGATCTTCTGAATCTCCAACTTCATCTTTTTTTCTACTACTTTTCTACAGCAACAACTTTCCCAAAGGGGCCTAGGATTTTCCTCTTTCCCAGCTCCCCTCCTCTTTCTTCCAGTTCCCCCCATCATAAAAGTGCACATCTCCTTCGCTCTGAGGCTCTGCATAGTTTTACCCCTCCTCACTCTGGCTATGCAAGTCCAGTCTGTCTGAGGAAAAGTGTGTCTTTCAATGAAGAGTTGCTTCTAACTGCCTCTGGTAGGATTGATTGGTGTAAAAAAAAAATTGCTTCTGCTTTTTAGAAAGCCTGTGTGCTCAGTACCTTAAAAAATTTTTTGCATACATTACATTAAAGCAAACAGTCATACCAACATGCAAGAAAGCATGCTAAATTTGAAACTATTCTAACTTGATTGTCAAGTAAGAAGTTATTCAAGAAAAACAAATCAAACTAATGTACATTTTTGTAAAAGACAAATTGAGATTTTTGTTTTGCTCTGCACTTAACAGTTACTAGTAATCCAAAAGTTCAAAACTTTCTGCAAATTTGTTCTGGCAAAATGTTTTCTGTTGTCAAAATTACTACAATTGATAAAGCAATTGTGGGGGTAGAGAAGAGAAGAACTGAATGATGGCTATTAGTTATTTGGAACCACTTCATTCATTCATTCATTCATTGCATTTACATAGTTCATTAAATATTTGTCTTGTTAAGTGTTCTGGTTGCTGTGTGCAGTCCAATATTTATTTTATTATTTCATTAATATTGTTAATTTGGTTATGCACTTCCCTGTTGATCTGGCTAAACCTGATGTTTTAAAAAACTATTTTCATGACTTTTTTTTTAAGTGGATTTGAAAAATTCTGTATTGACCTTTCTCTAATACAACCTCGCATGAGCTCATTTTTCTCTTTTTAAGAAGAAGATATAAAACTTGTGTGTGCTATTGCTTTGTACTGTGTACTTCTTTTGAAGAAAATTAGCTTATGTGAACCAAAGGCCTATACAGAAATATTGGTAAGTCTACACTGTTTCCTTATCAAAGGCACAGCTAAAACCTACATCAGCAAAGATTGGATTGGAATTTACTTTTAAATTCCATTCATCCTTACAATTTAGTAAATAATTTATATATTTATTTATGAATTGCAAGAAAATTTATTACTAAAGGAAATGATTTAATTAGAAAGTCAGCATTGCATTTTGTTGTGGGATGGGAAGATCTTCCATAATGTGATGAAGTACAGTGTAAGGTAAAGCCCCTTGGACCTGAATTCCCATGAATGTATTAGTCCCATTTTTAAAAGTCTTAAATTTTGCCCACATTTTAATATTTTTGTTATAAATTTGTATGCGTGTTATTATAAAAGAAACTGCCAATGTGAACTTCTTCCCACCAGTGCTGCTGTAGCATTTGGGATATCATAAAGTTATGGTGTGTCATGTTTACATAGCAGTTTCCTTTATAAATATGTACATAGGAATTTTCAATCTGGAAAAGTTGACCTCAACATGTAAAAATTTTAATAAATAGATATTGCCGATACAGAAGTGGAGTAGGGTGGGTTGCATTTTTTTTATAATTTGAGACACTCTGATTCTAAGAAAGTGATCTGAGTAGGGCTCTTGAAACACAGTTTAAATATTCAGTACAAATCCATAGATAACAGACTAAAGGTAAACATTTTAACTTTGGAGCTGCTTAAATAATTGTTCTAATTGAGGGTCCACATTAATATTTTAGATCAACTTTAGTTTAATAAGCCAGCATACATTTGAAGAGCAGAATTAATCAAGTGGGTAAAATTAGTAAATGAAGGGGTCCAAGATGAGAGGAAACATCTCATGAATTATTAGTAACATGAAACTAAAATTATTATAAAGGTAAAGTCTGGCCCACACCAAAAAAGAACCAGTTAAGATGTGTTGATCTCCTTGCCTTTAGAGACAGATTAGAAATCTGGGTAATGTTCTTGATGGTCAATTCTACTCTTATTAGGTATTACAATGTCAGGGTTGATTCATTTGTTGATATGGTCTTGTAATAAGCTTAAACCTGCTTGATATCTCTTAGGAATGGGAAGTGGTAGTGGTGGAAAAGATGGAGGTCCTTTGAAAGCACTCTATAGACAACAGACCCAGTCAGCCTTCGAACACAGGGTAAGTAGATGGTCCATTTAGCATTTTCCTTTCATAGATATTGTGCAAACTTTATTTTGAACCATTTTTTAAATACACATTGGTGACTCAAGATTTGGCTTCTGTATAGTGTATTTATTGTATTAAATATGCCTGAAATTATAAGCTACATTGTACACTTCTACAATTCAAGTTGCAAAATTTAACAGAAATATGCTCTCATAACATTTCAATTAGAATGAATACCTAGCTGCAAAGTCTTGTAGAAAAGAGGAGACCAAGGGAGTAACCTCAGAGAAATCAATAATATTATGAAAGGCTAGATGTAGAGAAGATCACTCAGATCTCTCTGGAGCTGGCTAACCTGGTCTGAATCCAGGCGACCTATCACCCTGACCCTGTGCTCAGGAGTTGGGTGATGAATAGGCCTCAGGCGGTGTCGTTCTGAGGCCTCTTCCAGTCATGTCCTGACAGCCTTTGACAGAAGGCAAAACTGGTGGCAAAGTATCACCTCCTGTCAGAGCCAGGGTTGTAAAACCTCTTAAATGTGTCTGATGTTCAGAGACATTTAAAGATCTTACCATGATTTTAAAAAAACTTTAATTCATTCTTAATATTTGGATGATTTTAATTAACTTTTAAAGGGTGACATGGAAAATCTCCAGGTCGGGACTCCCCATTCAAATCATTGGAAGTGCTGATCTTTCACTAGGCCTGACCTGTGTACATTGAAAGAACTGTAATGCTGGGGAACCCCAGTAAGGGGTTCCAGCAACACAACATTGTGACAGGTGAGAGAAAAGAGCCAGAGCTACAAATAGAAGATTGTCACTAATAAATCAAGGAGGGGAACAGGTAGAAACTGGATCATCAGAAGTTCTATTTGTAGACAGAAAAACATGCATTTGCTTGATGCCAGACTCCCATTTTGTTCTTTGTCACTTCTGAGTTTATTCTATAGATTATAGTCATACAGCATGGAAACAGGCCCTTCAGCCCATCTCGTTCATGCCGACCAAGATGCCTATCTAAGCTAATCCCATTTGCCTGCATCTGGCCCATATCCCTCTAAATCTCTCCTATCCGTGTACCTGTCCAAATGTTATTTTTAAGTGTTGTCACTGTACCTGCCTCCACTAGAGGCAGCTCATTCAAAATACCCACCATCCTCTGTGCACCTCAAAGATGGTAAAGTTTTGCTCAGCACAATTTGGTGACCAAAGATGAGTTCTGCAGCTGTTCATTTTGAATACTATGCTTGTATTTTGGTTTTCGTTTTGGATTTGTTGTCAAGTGGAATTAACTAATCATGCTGATTCAGACAGGTATAGAACTTGGACCATAAGAAGTGAAATTTATATGTTAACTTTAGCCACTTCATATCTCCCTACTCATTGAGATTTCTTCGTTAACTTTACTGAGCAAAGAATAGAGTGTTGTTTTAAGTGCGATCTGTGATTTGAAAATATTTTTGTGAAAAGAGTCAGGAATCGCCCCAAACTATTTCGTAATGTATTTTTGAGCCAAATCCAGGCAGTCTGTTAATGTCAATTTTTCATTTCCGATTTTTAATTTGCTTTCAAATGGGTTAGGTCCGCTTGAGGGAATTCAATATAAAGGAGGTAATTTTTTTTAAAAATCTATTATATTTTGTTTCAGACACACCAGTGAGTTTTATGCTGAGGTGATCTACTGAGCAGTTTTCTTATCAGCAACTGAATAGATGCCATAATGAAAAAGTCTGGATTTCCAGTTAGACTGCACCTTGACCACTACCCATATCTGATAGGTTGGGCACAAGGAAGGCAGACAGACATTAAAGGCAGCCCAGAGAAGGGCAGCAAAGGAGTATCCTGGTTATTAGGAATGAATGGAGATACCAGGAATTTATGGCCTTCAATAGTGGTAACTAACATTTGATCTTTTTAACTAAATTCTATGGCAAATGTTATTTTTAAAAGAAAAGGAAATTCGCAAATTACTTCTATGTTAAATTGAGAATCAAGCAAAGGAGACTTAAGTTCAAACTAGTAAAAGAT
Organism: Pristis pectinata; assembly: GCF_009764475.1. Taxonomy (NCBI): domain Eukaryota; kingdom Metazoa; phylum Chordata; class Chondrichthyes; order Rhinopristiformes; family Pristidae; genus Pristis; species Pristis pectinata. Next base: position 38,506,055 of record NC_067423.1, on the reverse strand, counting down.
AAATTAACCACTGATAACAGGTCAACTTCACAGAGAGTGGTCAACAGCTGGAATGGACTCTCAGAAGGAAATGAAGGTAAAGACCGTGAAACAGATTAACATTTGAATTTAAGCCTTCTGATGTTGACCTGTAAATCACTTTTCTTGCCCCATGCACCACCCTCCCACCTTGCCAATCTCTCACTTCCTCTCCTGTCTGATTTCTTGGCTGTGGCATTCTGCCTAACAACTGGTAAGCCTCTCTCTAGGCCAACTTCCAGAAAGCAAGCTATGAATAGCCATTAGCATGAAATTCAACAAGACATCCCGAGCTTCCTGAATATCTGAGCTTTCACGTTAAAAGTTCTTCCCATCTCCAGCTCTCAAGCTTCCTGTAAGTACTAGGACCTGATGTCAGTAGGCCAGATCTTGAACGAAGGTTAGACAAACTTGGATGTTTCCTGATGAAAGGAACACTGTAAAAGTATACAATATATTAAATAGAAAAAAAAGCTCTTTAAAGTTAGTTTTTCATTTTAGTTGGTCTTTTTCCCAGAGTAGAAATCTCAGATAATAGAGGGCATAGGTTTAAGGTGAGAGGGGAAAGTTTAAAGGTGATATGTGATGCAGGTTTTTTTTACACAGCATGGTAGGTACCTGGGATATGCTGCCGGGCGAGATGGTAGAAGCAGATGCAATATTTAAGAGGCATTTAGATAGACACATGAACAGGTAGGGAATAGAAGGATATGGACCATGTGCGAACGATTGGATTGCTTTAGATTGGCATCGTGGTTGTCACAGACATGGTTGGCTGAAGGGCCTGTTCCTGTTGTGTTCCTATGTTCTTGTATTTGCAACTAAACTATGTAATTAGGCATATTTCCATTATGGAAAGTATTCAGGTCATCTGGCTGCTACATTGAAGGAATACCTCCACTTGTTGATAGTCTTGACTTGCGACTTCCATTGAAAGAACAAAAGGCTGAGTAAACCTGTTAACTAACATAAATAAATGAATTGGTAAGAAGCAATTTTAGAAATACTTAAATCAGCACTGGTTACAAGCCATCCAGGAATCAAAATAAACACATTCACGAAACAATTAGTGTTGGAAAAGGCCACTTGACCTGTCAAGTCTGTACCTGCTTCATCAAGGAGCAATCCATTTGGTCTAATTCCCTGCCTTCTCCCCATAGCCTGCAAATTATTTTCTTTCATGTACTTATCCAGTTCTCTTTGGAGCACTATATGTGAATCTGTGTCCACTTCTACCATGAACAATATAATCCAGTACCTAATCATATACTGTGTAAAGCAAAAACTTCTATCAGATCCCCTCTCAGTCTTCTCTCTTCCAAGAAGAACAATCCCCTCCTCTAGTCTATCCACATAACCAATCTCCCATCCAGAAATTGGTTTGGTAAATTTCTTCTGCACCCTCTCTAAAGCTTTTACATCTGTCCTGCAGACGTGAATAGAGTACTGCAGTTATGGTCAAACCAGTGTGTTATAAAACTTCACTGTTTATAAATCCTATGAGTCTTAAATATTCAGAGATTAAGAATACATTTATAACTTTTCAATATTTGTAAGGTTAGTGGCCTCCCATGTGTCCATCATATATGTGAAAAGTTTAATTTTCCAGATTTAATTGTTGCTGCCATTACATTGCATATTTGATTGTGCTTCCTCTGTGTACATAGTAAAGTAGTTGATTTTTTTTTTATTTTAAATTTAGCTGTAAAAGAGTTCATCTCAGTTCATTGTTTACTTTAAGTGCAATTTTAACAATTTCTCATTTAAATCATCTTTTTGATTGGGACTGTAATGGAGAAAAATACAGTCCTGTTTTTTTTTTAACCTCCAAATCATAACTAAACCCAACAGGAATGAAATCAAATTTTCTAGGATGAAAGTTGTTTTTCCCACTTTATTGTTAAGGTTCTGTAGGAAATATTCTTGGGGCAATGCCACGACAGGAGTAAAAGGGTTAACAATGGTAGTTATCCAATGTAATGTATTAACAGTGACCTAACAGGATTATGAAATGATGCTGATGGGCGCAGGAACTAAAAATACGAGTCACCATAAATCTATAGGGAATTTAGAAGAAATTTCTCTCCCTGAGAAATGCAAGTGAATGTGAAATTTGAAGATAGTTTTGAACGTTTTTAATGATAAACGTGCATAACCACGTGAGATTAAAAGGTTTGGAAGGTTACATGAATGTGATTAGTATATAGAGGGCAGCAGAAGGTCTTGTAAAGCATAAGCACTGGAATAGGCTTGTTGGATATAACCTTGCTGTACCCTTTGGGGAAACAGGCTGATAATGTCCCCTCACATCAGAAAACCTGGCACATCAATGTTTCTCCACTATTGCTGATTAGATTATGTTAGGCCAGTGTCTTAAACAACAATTTTAACTTCAGGTAATTAAATTGTTTCATATTTCATTGAGACTTCATGAGCTGTTTAATTTTTATTTCTTATCGACTTCCCTGGAAAACAGCCTGTGTAATATTTTATGCACTGTAGATATTCACTTCTTCCAACTTGGTAGCTGATTGAGAAGTAATTTTCTTTGCTAGGCTGATTTTTATTTTTAAAGTAGATTATTAGAAATCTGTATTGCATAACATACGTTTTGTGTTTGATGCTTTGCCATGGTTATGGCCAAGTAACAACAGGAAACAATTTGAAACTTGAGCCATGTATATGTGGCTGAAAATAACGATGCTTTAACTCTTTAAATATCATGTTGGTTTCATTCTGGTTCTTGAATTGGATTCTCTCAGCTGATTTTAAACATATGGATACATCAAATCACACAGAACCGAAATTGACCATTCCGACCAATCAGACAGTTTTGGATCAGGGAATAGGATAATAGAAACATTACAACGTAGAAGATTGTTTCTATGCTCATTGATATGGAGCTGCTCACCCTAATCCCACCTCCCAGCACTAGGTCTGCAGTTCTGATTGTCTCATGTTTTCAAGTACATATCCAAGTACTGTTTAAATGTGATGAGGCATTTGCCCTCCCAACAGTTTTCAGGCAGTGAGTCCCAACCCTTTTCACTCACTGGGTGAATTAAGAGTCTTCATCTCTTTAATCATTCAATGTTCTATCTTTGAACCCTTTTTTATTATTCCATTGCTAAGGGAAATAGATTCTTCCTATTTATTCTATAAGTACACCTCAATTAAGTCTCCCCTCAGCCTCCTCTGTGTTCCAGAAAAAAGAATCTAAGGTGCTCCAGTCTTTTTCCATAGCTTACAGGCGTTGCAACCTTCATGTAAAGCTCCTCTGCATCTTCTCCAGTGCAATCATATCTTTCCAGTAACATGCTGACCAAAATGTATATAGTATTCAAGCTGTGACCTAGCTGTTGTAACACACATTTCATGCATAACCTCGCTTCTCTCATATTCTATGCCTTGACTAATAAAGGAAGGAATCCTGTAAGTCTTTTTAACCTTGTTAACGACCTGTCATGGAGCCTTAACTAAAATCAGAAAATGTAGGAAACACTTGGTGTGTGGATGTGACTTTGGGTCCATAAAGCCTGTGTCTTGATCAGATCTACCAATGTTTATGTGCACAAATGCATCTGCAATGGGTAATTGGGGTGGAAGCCATCAACGAGGTTTATCCGTTGTATCTGCTATAGACCCAGTATGGCAATCATGTCTTTCCAATGCAGTGCTACACAGCCACTCCTGGTGATAGACATCAAAGTCCCCACCTAGAGTACATTTTATGTCCTTGCTACTTTCAGTGCTTCTTCCAAGTGTTGCTCAACAGGGATGAGCACTGATTCATTAGTCAGGAGGAGGTTTCCTTTTCCCTGACTTGATGCCATGAGACTTCATGGGGTCTGGGTTAGATGTTGCAAACTCCCTAGGCCACTTTCATTTCCTTTTACCACCACCTCTGGTGTGTCTGTCTTGCCAAAGGGACAGGATGTACCCAGGAATCGTGATGGGAGCATTTGGCACATTGTAAAGTATCATACTGTGTGAAAGCTGTCAGGCTCGAGTAGTACTGGTCTCCCGAAATTGAGCCAATCCCGAAATGTTTGTGAGATGGCTGTGCACAGTCAACTAAGCTAGAAATGGCAATGCCATACTTCAGTGTCGAGCTCAATGCTAGGATGATCAGGTTTTATCCTTTCACTGATTCAGTGCACTATAGATTTATCGATGCACCATAGAAAGCATCCTATCTGGATGCATCACGGCTTAATATGGCAACTGCTCTTCCCATAATAGCAAGAAACTGCAGAGAGTTGTGGACACAACTCAGCACATCACGGAAACTAGCCTCCCCTCCATGGACTCTGTCTACACGTCTCGCTGCCTCAGTAAAGCAGCCAGCATAATCAAAGACCCCACCCACCCCGGACATTCTCTCTTCTTGCCTATCCCATCGGGCAGAAGATACAAAAGCCTGAAAGCACGTACCAGCAGGCTGAAGGATGGCTTCTATCCCACTGTTATAAGGCTGTTGAATGGTTCCCTGGTACGTCAAGATGGTCTCTTGACCTCACAGTCTACCCTGTTATGATCTTGCACCTTATTGTCTACTTGCACTGCATTTTCTCTGTAGCTGTTGCACTTTATTCTGCATTCTGTTATTGTTTTAACCTTGTACTAGCTCAATGCACTGTGTAATGAATTGATCTGTATGAACAGTATGCAAGACAAGTTTTTCCACTGTACCTTGGTGCATGTGACAATAGTATTTCAATTCCAATGTAGCAGCTATGATGCAGCTAAGTTGCTGGGCAACTTCCAGAAGACAGTTAAGAGTCAACCATGTTGCTCTGGTAAAGGAGTCACATATAGGCCAAGTAAGGATAATAGATTTCCTCCCACAAAGGACACTTGAGAACCAATACTGAAACTATAATTGAGTAGTTAATAATGGTGGTCATTATTAACATTTAGTTGTTTTCTTAAAATTTGAAATAGTAATTGAATTCTAATTCCACAGTTGCCTTAGTGGAACTTAAACCCATGTCTCTGGATTGTTAGTCAAGGCCTCTTGAATTCCTGTTTTGGTAACTTCACCACTTTGCTGCCACTGTATCCAGTAACTTCACTACTTTTAGATTCTCTGCACCCAGAAATAAAGTCTAGTGCTATGATTGCATTTAATTGCTTCCATTTGATTGTCTGCACCAAATATTGGACATAATTTTGACATCTTGATTATATTTCATTTTACAAGTGTTTTACCAACCTCAATTTTTTCTGCACAGGAATTTCCCTTTTTCACTCTGACAACTTTCCCACCTGGGTTTCTTGTTCATGTCGGTGGTGTAGTCAGCGCAAGATCGGTGAAGCTACTGGACCGAATCCACAACCCAGGTAAGTAGAATATGTCAGAATGCATAACTTCGGGACTAGGAAAATATTAACTTAATTCAGGATTTTGGAATGAAAATTCGATATGTCGGCTGCCTGAGAAAATTGTTAACTGAATGATGAAGTAAATTGGCTCAATGTGGCATACACACACCTACCATATTGATAAATGCCTTGTGGTTATGTTCAACCAAGTATATTTTCACTACTGATTTTTTTTTTCCTTTTAGTGAGTTTATTTGACATAAATTCTATGACCTTTACAACTTGTTATCATTTGACAAGTTTTTTTGGAGATCATAATGATTTATACCGTGGCATTGTAAGCGGTAGTTCGTTGCTCTCAGCATCTGGAAAAACTCCGATCATGTGTTAACTAAGTTTTTCAAAGGTTATCTTCCATCATCAAAAGATGTGTTTGAAAACACCCATTTTGCATTCATGCATTGAGCTTGCTCATGTACCTAAAAGGTAGGAACTTGCCTCAACTTACTTCTATGAGTTGCTGGATAATTTTTTTTTCCCGTCCTTTCTTTCAAAGTTGGATGCTGCTGCTGCTGCCGCACCGAAGAGTACGCTTTAATATTCTGTATGGGAGCTTGACACGTCACCTCACCAATACAGTCATGGAGTCGTACAACCAAGAAATGGGTCCTTTGGCCCTTCACATCCATGCTGTCCTTTTTGCTCATCAACACCAATCCCATTTGCCCCGCACTAGATCTGTATCATTCTGTGCCTTGCCTATTCAAGTGCCTGTCTAAGTGTCTCTTAAATGTAGTGATTTGACTCCACTATCTTCTTTGCAAGCTAATTCCAGATATGAACTGCTCTCTGATTGGGAGAGGGGGAACTCTCCCCTCAAATCCTCTTTAAAACTCCTTTCTCTCACCTTAAACCTGTGCCCTCTTGTTTTTGATGTTACTTTTCTCAATAAGAACAATAAATTGAAGCTTTGTTTCTTCCACTGCTAATTGGCCATAAGCTGTCGCACGTTCCTTGTTATGTTTAATTATATCATTGGCAAGGATGGTACTTAATGCCAATCATAAGGTGAGCCTTCATTTTGAACAGCCGTTACTCACGTGGTGATGCTCCCACAAGGCTGTTGGGTAGAATCAGAGAATCATTTGAAGCAATTTGATATAACTGAGTAATGTACTTATTCCACTTTGGAAGGCAGTTGAGAGTCAACTACAGTGATTTGAAGAGAAATCACACATAGATCAGTCCAGGTAAGTATAACAGGCTTCCTCTTCTAAATGGCACTAGTCTCCCTGTTGTGTTCTTATAGCAAACCAAAAAACTTCATAATCACTTGTACTGTTATCAGTTTTCTATTTCCAGACTATTTTAATGTGAATTCTAGTTCACAAACTGGTGAACTTTGAATTGCATTCCCTGAACTGTTAGTTCTGGTCTCAGTATTACTAAGCTACTGAATCCAACCACTATGCCACCACACCATAAATCTCGTGTTTGAAAAAAATGCTTTGGTCAAATTGTTTTATTTGGTCGATTGCTGGATTCAGTTAAAGAAAACCTTGATGATAACTTTGTGAAAGGACTGGAATACGCATCAAAGGAATTGTTAAAATACTTTCATCCTTGTGAATTTTAAAGAAGTTAATAAGCACTGGAAAAATTTGATTCTTTTTTTTTAACGAAGCAGAGTTTTTGCAAATTCTGGCATCGTGTATAATATCGTGTATTCAAAAATGACGTGTTGCTGATCTTGCTATGAATTACAACCAATGCATTTTTATTCCCCCTTGGCATTCACTTCATTGTTCATCTTGACGTTTATGCCAGGAAATCCATCAAAATACTCAGAATTAAATGTTTAGATTATTAAAACTACAAATGTTACCAGATTTTGGATATGCCAACATATCTGTATATCCTGCAAAATCAATTGACTTTGGTCGCTGAGTGATCTGGTTTGATATTTTGTGCACGTTAGGATGCTATCACCCTAACATGTAAAATTTAGAAATTTAAATTATATTTTTTAGCATTAGTTTACCTGTATTGACCTATAAATAGTCTGACCTGTATTTTGCATGCCAAGGTGTACATTTTGTAAATTTTACTTTTAAATGATTTCTGTGGCTACCTCTGCCAAATACCTTTCTCTGGAATAGGGCTTTTTTGCCACGATTATGTTGCTAGTGCACTATATGCTTTTATTGGGAGAGGTATAAAAGTTTATTAATTTTGGTTTAAAATATTATAATATGATATGTGAACAAATTTTCAACAGCCTAATTATGCAAAGGCAATGAAACAAAGATAAGAAAATGTTTGAACTTGTATAGATTCATCCTTGCCAATTTTCAATTTTGTTTACTCAAAACTTCTTAATTTCTACGACCAGGGATTTGAACTTGCAGTACTCCCTTCCGTTGTAGGCTAAGTTTACTAATTTTGCATGGCTGTTAAATTATTGACTTTTTGGAGAATGACTTTAGTTTGAAAATTTATAGAGTTGTGAGTTAAAATGCCCTGCAAATGAATAGTTAATAATAGTAGCAAGTAGTTTACTGCCTATCTTTTTCTGTTTTATTAAAAATCTAATGGCAAATACTGGTTCTAGATCACATTTAGCATGGTCCTTACTCTTTGCCCTCTCTGGATGAATGTACCTCTATTAACTCTATTGTCTGTGTCTTTCCAGTTCCTGTGAAGTAGTGTTGTCCTTGTTGTGCTCTCTGTAATGCTTACTCTGATCTGCTTCTATAACTGATCTACTAACTTGCTGTTTTGAACTCAGCCTTTGTCGGAATTATGGGTAACACAAGATCATACAAACTGCTAGACTGGAATAGTTTCAATGCAGGTATTTCATAACTTCTTCAACGTTACACATACTGACTGAAATTATGGCAGCTCAGTGAATTAAACTCCCATGGCTTCATCACCATAATTTAAGATCACCTAAATAAAGATTTTGTAACACCTTGGAAGCACTGAACATTTGTGGAAGTAATAATAACCAAACCGAATGTTCTTCAGTAAACAGATCAGAAACATTTTAAGGAATAAATCATATTTTTAAGTTTAAAAAAAATTAAATTCTTGCAGAATATTGTTCAAGTAACAAAGGTCTAGTTGGTATCGTTACCAAAGCAATTTACAATTATAATTATTAGTTGCTTTTATTGGACAACATTTATAGATAGTACAGTTTTGCTAATCATGTTACACTAATTAACTTTATGCATTTCAAACAAACTTTTACTGTACCTCCAGACCTAGTGTCTGAACATATTTAATGAAGAAATCTTAAGCTGAAACTTCCGGTATTATAATTAAGACAGTTTCTAAAAATAAAGATCTTCTGATATCTTGATCAGTTTTACGTGCTATCACCACTTTATTTCAGCTACCCCACTGTATGACATCTAGTGAACCAAGAGTGTGATATAGTCTAGAGCTAATTGTGATGATGAAGGTGAAATTTAAAATTAATTCTATTATTTCAGTGCTACTGCATCTGGGGGACCTTGTCTTCACCTTTGTTGTCATTGTGAAAGTTTAACATCAAACTGGAACAGTTATTCTATTTAAAGTGTTTATTAAAGTGAGGGTTTTTGAGCAGCTGGGACTATCAGCATATTTTCAGCATCAAACATTCTTGGGTAATTTATAAGCAGCTTGGCTGAAAGCCAAGCTGACGTAACAACATAAAAGCATTAGTAATAGAAATGTGTGTGTCTTATTGCCCCTCAAGTCATCTCCACGATCCAGTAAGATCACAGCTGAAACTCTTATCTTGTATTCACTTTACTGCCCAACCCTTGTTTCCAGAAGTCTTTATCAATCACAGTCTTCAAAATTCACAGCAAAGCAACATCCATGGCACTTTGGATGGAGAATTACTAAGACTTGCAGTCCTCTGTAAAGAATTTCTCCTTAACCCAGGCCTGGCATTTTACCATTTTCAACTTTACTAAACCCCTCAATGCTTCCTCTTACTGTGTTTATCAAACTTCTATTTCACACTCATCTACCTTAACTCAGCATCAACCCTTTTTTTTAAAGACAGTTGCAAAATTTTCATTGAGCCTTAACCACATTTGTTGTCTCCACACAGAGGCTAGCCTTACAATTCCTTAAGGCCTCATTCTTAGCTTTCCTGTTGTTTATTATGTATCTTTTGAATTTTCTTGAATTCCACTTGCCAATGTCACTTCCTAATTTCACTTGTACATTTTCTATGCTCTTTTCTGGTGTTATAATTTCTTAATGCTCATTCTACCTCCTGTGCAACTAGTCATCCAGAGGATTTGGGAGACTTGCCCTTTTTCTTTGTGGGTAGGTGTTTACTCCAAACCCCTTAAATCTCCTTCCTGAATGCTTCCATGGCGTCAAGCCTGATTTTTCTGAGTACTTAGACGCCAGCCCACTTTAGTCAAATCTTTTGGTTTAGTAAAATTGGCCTAAACCCGATTTTGAATATTTATTATTTTATCTTGGTCCTTTTACATTGTATATATAACTAAATTATTATGTAATTATTATCACCACAAAAAATGCTCCTGCAGTGATGCTCCTTCTACCTGCCCAGCTTCCTTCCCTGAAATTAAATCCACAATTGCACGCTCATCCCTCTAATTGCGCTTGCCACATACTGGCTAAAAATGATCATGCATGCAATTTAGGATTTTGTCGTCCTTCTATAATTTTTACCCTTCTAGACCTTTTACCTTGTATCACGGATAATGAAAGAGTAATTGAAATCTACCACTATTACTGCCACCGGTAGAAATTTGTTTACACATTTGCACCAGGAGTAATGCAGACCTTATGAACTTTTGAGGTCCTGCTGCTTAATCTCTACTAGTTTAAAATCTGCCTGCAAGACCTCATCCCTTCCTATGTTGCTGGCATTAATATGGGTCTCAACCTCTGGCTGTTCATCCACCTTCTCCAGAATGTCTGCAGCCCTTCAGTGATATATTGTAACATAAAAGTCTCTCGTGTCTCCCATCCTGGAATCGTCTGTCTGCAGAAGTATCTGTTCCCCTAATTATAGAATCCCCTATAGATGTTGCTCTGTTGATCTATCCCCATCCTCGCGTATAGCTGACTACACTTCCTTGGGAACCTTCTCTCCCATCAGTATTTAGAATCAGTCACTGTTAAGAGATTAAGATGCCCTCAGAAGTCTCATGAAGTTACCTACCTGCTTTTTCTTGACTGTCTGGCAGTTGCCCTGTTCCTCTCCGCTTGCACTCCCATTGACCATCTCCTGAAATCTCCTATCCACAAAATATTCCGAGTTGCACAGCTAGCAGAGCTGCTGCCTCACAGCTCCAGTCCAGTGGAATTTGGGGAGAATTGATGAGAATGTCGGCACAATAAAGTGGGATTAGCATGAATGGGTACTCAGTGTGCCAGGTGGCCTGTTTCTGCGCTGTGTGATTTTTGTGGCTCTATTCAGCATCGTGGATGGACTGCAGTGAAATTGGCTGTTGCTGAAGCCTCTCCAGCTGATGACACTTCCTGCACCTGTAGTTGTTCAGAACGTGGGAAAGTGATGTGGTATTCTCACATGGCACAGGGTGTGCATTCCACAGGTCTCGTATGACTTGGCAAACCTCTACTAATTATATCGGCTCACCAAGCAGAAACCAGAACAGCCCAACTTCTCATTGCACAAATTCCACACTCATAAAAGCCCTGAGTTTTGCAGTCTATAGATGCAGTACTCCAAGGAGCTGGGCTCGGTGTAGCTTAGTGCTTTGTGTTTTCATGTTCTTCCTAACAAAGCTAAATCGCACTATCCCCATTAAACTATATCTACCACCTCCTAGACATAGAAATTAATCTGTCTATATCTCAATGTAAACACTTTACAACCTCTTCACAGCTCATCTTCCCACCTAGCCTTGTGTAATTATTAAACGTGGATATGGTACATTCAGTCATTTCATTTAAGTAATACTTTTGAGCTCGGTGTTCATCCTATTCCCACCAGACTGGTAAACAGGCTGCAAACTTCAAAATCACATGTTGTTTTTTGTCTTTTAACCAATCTTTTTTTCTCTTGAAGCTAATATTTTACCCAACCCCAAAAACACTATTTTAAGTAATAGTCTTTTGTGCAGTACCTTTTCCAAGTTCTTTGTAACAAAAAAAAACCCAGATATTCTACGTCCGATCTATCCTCAAAAATCTCCTTTAAGATTTTTCAAACATGATTTCCCTTTCATAAAATGGAGACACAAGAGACTGCAGATGCTGGAAATCTGGAGCAGCAGCAACACAAAGCAGGAGGAACTCGATGGGTCAGGCAGCACCGATGGAGGGAAATGGACAGTCGATGTTTCGGGTCGAGACCCTTCATCAGGACTGGAAAGAAGGAGGGGAGAAGGGCGGTATAAAAAGGTGGGAGGAAGGAGTGGAGCGAGAGCTGGCAGGTGATAGGTGGATCCAGGTGAGGGGGGGGTGATGGGAGGGGGAGAGTGGAGTTGATGTAAGAAGCTGGGAGGATGCTGACAGTGCCTAAACATGTGCTTTCTTCATGTGCCCTGTTGCTGTACTTTTTAATTATGGATTCCTGTATTTTCCTGACAAGGCAGACTGTTATATATTTCCCCATGTTTTCTCATCTGTCGTCCTTGACCTCCTTTGAATTCTGTTGTTACGTTTGCTATCTTTAAATCTGCTGGAACTTTGACAATCTAGGGAAAGTGGGAACATTGCCCTGGATGGTATCCATATTCTCTTCACAATCTCCAACTCTCAGGTGCCAGTTATCTAGCTATTATGTCTAGCAGATGTAATAGCTGGATAACTACATTAATCTCCAACCCAAGAAGAATGTACCTTGCCGAACAAGTATGCTGTTTCACTGCTCCCTGCGCAGCACTGTCCAAGTCAATTTCCCATGGGAATTATAAACAGTTATATTCTATAGGATAAATGTTGAGCATTTATAACCTTTTGGAAGGCATCAATTTCCATTACCCTAAACAAGATTTAAGTTCTAGATCAAAGGGTGAATGGTCTCTAGCTTGGTTAGGAGTTTCTGTTGCCCTGGATATTTACCTTCTCCAGTTCTTTCCTTCAAGATAATCGCACTGTTTGAACAAAAATTAGTTTTAGCCTGCAGTGGTCCAATTTGTTTGCATTATATTAAAGTAATAATTAACCATCATTACTGTAATACCCTTCCAATTTCCAATGCTTTATAATGCATCAGCACCTGGAGCTAACAATTTAATACAGAAGTTAGTGGGAAGGTCTGGCTTCTTGTTGCAGTCTGGCATTCTTTTATGCTGGCTCTCAGCAGCAGTACTTACTTACATGTGCCTTTGTCAGGGAGGAGTACTTCCAGAGGTATTTGGACAAGGGCGAGGTGTCTGGGCAGGATGAAATATTGTATGAGTAATGGAATACCATAATAATAGTAGAGGTTATAGCAGATCCAAGGCTGAAATCTATCTTAACGTTATCTCCATAGTGGGTCAGAAGATTAAAGATAGAGATTAGCTATGATCTGGTTGAATGACAGAATGGGTTTGAGAGGCTGAACGTACTCCCAAAGTATCGGGACCAGGCCATTTAGCCTCTTGAGTGTTGTTCTTGTTCACTGGATTGTGGCATCTACAGAAGTCTGATTATATGGTAATAGCAGAAAATTCTGGATACATGTCAGCACCTACAGAAAGAGAAATGGAAATAACATTTCAGGTTGGAGACCTGATCCTTTATTACCTTTTATTTATCCATCAAAAATCTATACCCTAGAGGTTTTTTTTGGCAAAAGTAGCATTAAACTATGTGTAATAGTAGTGTCAACATGCATTTTGTGACTGGTTTTTGTTTCCTGCTTTCCTCTCCCTTCACCCACAGCAGTATTTTGTGAGCTCCAAGGCATTGTACGCAATATCACCAAGGTTGCGCATTCAGCAACGATGAAGTTAGTGAAGAAATGCTAGTAGGCAGAGTTTGAGAGAGTTCTGCAGGCAGGAGGAGAATCAGAGCTTCGAACTTCAGGGGAGGAAGTGCACATTTGGGACCTTGAGGCTCCGGCTGGGACATTGGATGGAGATAGGTGTCAGTCACAATAAACACGAGGGAATTACAGTCATGCTGTAGGGTCTGGTAGTGGGTTCAAAGGAGACCCTTGACGTGCGCAGTAGAGCACAGGCAAGGAGTAAGTGGAAATTTTGAAGAATATCTATCTCCTGGAGGATCCATGCACCAGAATTTATGAGCACAGACCTGGTTAAGCCAGTCCCCTTTAATTTGTAGGGAAGCAAGATTGGTACATGTGGCACTGCTCGGATCGTGTGCCTTAATTAAACTTAAGTAAATGATGTCAAACTGCGTATTGCATGTCATTTGACACCATTCTATGTCCATTCAGCTCTATGTGTAAACTTGTAATATGCGTTGGGCACCCACAACAACTTCTGTGTCCAACGAGTCCTTTGTGCAGCATACAGTGATGTTAACTACACAAGGATTTCTAAACCTATGTATTTTCTGAACAAGCCCGCTCATGCCCTTTATTTCACCTTTCATTGCTATCTTCCTTTCCTTTTTTTCTTTTTCCTCCTTTGTGTGCAGCTAGTTCCTCTTCACTTGCATCAATGCTCAGTTAATCCAGAGGTTTATCATTCACTGAGTAAAGTGTCTCAAATTCCCTACTGGATTTATTATGATGACCACTTATTGTCCTTAGTTTTAGGGGCTCCTACACGTGAAAACATCTTCTATAAGATCATGAGTGAGCTTGATTGAGCTGACATAAAGACACCCCTCCTCTGCCAGGTACCCTGCCCACACTCTGCCTTACCAGGGATGATGACCTCAAATGTTCTAATCTTTGCTGATAGTTTTGCACTCCTTGGTTCTGATGTCATCCTCCTAAATCTTCTATGCACCTTCTCCAACTCTTCTATAATCCATTTATAGGAATTCCCGCAGATTTTTGTTCTTGCCAAAATTCTAAATGCAACTTTGCTGCTTTTCGAATCCAGTGCTTTGTTTGCTTTTATTTCAGGGCCTAGTTGATTGTTTTATTACAAATAACAGTTTTTGAAACTCTTCCTTCACATCTGGTTGCTCTACATCTAATTTTTTTTATTTTCAAAGGTGTTTGGACCTCTTCTACCTGCTAATGAAAGTGGGCCAACTTATAGCTATCTTTACACTTAGGTAGACCAGAGCAATGCAGGTATAGTTGTCTGCAAGTGCCCCTAGTGCAGGGAAGAAGTCAGGCTGAAATCCTGAAGTGTGACTGAAGAAACTAGCGGTCAAAAAGGAAATGAATGTGGCATTGTCAGAATACAGAGCGAGGCTGGGGAAATGAGTAGAATGGAGAAGAAAAATAAGTGTAAGAGGAATTTAGGGGTCTGGGAGGGGAGTGGTGTGGTATAAAGAAATGGGTTACAAGGTTTAGAACCATAGAAAAATACAGCACAATACAGGCCCTTCGGCCCACCAATGTTGTGCCGACCTTTAAACCACGCCTAAGTCTATCTAACCCCTTCCTCCCACACATCCCTCTATTTTAAATTCCTTCATATGCTTATCTAACAATCTGTTGAACTTGACCAACGTATCTGCCTCCACCACTATCCCAGGCAGCACATTCCATGCACCAACCACTCTCTGGGTGAAAAACCTTCCTCTGATATCTCCCTTGAACTTCCCACCCATTACTTTAAAGCCATGCCCTCTTGTATTGAGCATTGGTGCCCTGGGAAAGAGGCGCTGGCTGTCTATCTATTCCTCTCAATATTTCGTATACCTCTATCATGTCTCCTCTCATCCTCCTCCTCTCCAATGAGTAAAGCCCTAGCTCCCTTAGTATCTCCTCATAATCCATACTCTCCAATCCAGGCAGCATCTTGGTAAATCTCCTCTGCACCCTTTCCAACACTTCCACATCCTTCCTATAATGAGGCGACCTGAACTGGACACAGTACTCCAAGTGTGGTCTAACCAGAGTTTTGTACAGCTGCATCATTACCTCGCGGCTCTTAAACTCGATCCCACGACTTATGAAAGCCAACATTCCATAAGCTTTCTTAACTACCCTATCTACCTTTTATTTTACAGATCTATTTCTGAAGGCTGTTTTGCCCACACAAAAATATTTGGGAAATCAGATGGTTTTCTTCAAATTTGTTCAATCAACGATTAGCCTGAATGAAAAGATGGGAAGATTTCAGTGTCCCTACTATTTTTTTCTTTGTTTTTTTTTACTTAAGTATTGCCTGGAAAATATATTTCTTGACAAAGATCTCAAATTGTTCTTATGTTCTGGTTTGGACATTTTGGGTAACATGTCAATGCTGTTCAAAAAAGATGTATTCTTTGATGTTGCCGACATTTGCCATGCTTTAACAAGGATGTTGAGATCATTAGTTTAACCATTTCAGTGAGCTGCCATGGTTTTCTGTCTGTTTTGTCCCGTTCAGTGAAGCATGCTCAACATGCCTAGTATTTTTTTTTTGACTTTTGTTCACTAGGAATTGCCTTTTTTTTTACTTTTTTTGCTTCAGCGATTAAAGTATTTCCAAGACTTGTACGTTGTTGAATTCTGCTTGGTGCTTTGCATCATGCATCCTAAATTATTAGCTATTCAGTTTTGAATTTGTGTAAATTTAGAATTGCATGTTCACTTGAAACCTTGTGGCTGGAACTGTATAAAGGCTGCTATTTCTAAACATCTGTATTTTAAATTTGCACCATTATTTTGTGGCAGAGTGCACATTTTGTTTTGTTGCATTCAATGCTTTTACAATTGCGAACTTGAAAATGTGGAGTTTGTATCGCAAGTTCTCGCAGATGAATTAACTAAGACTTAAGTTGAGTTATTTTCTCTTCAGCATTTCATAGATTAGCAGAAAACCAACAAAGAAAATGTGCAATGGGGAGGGGGGGGGGGGTGCAGAATTACTTAAGCTGCTAAAGGATTAAAATGCAAGTTAAATTATGTCAAGAAATTCATCCCTGGCCACTGGTGCTAAACATTACACAGTAGTAAGGAGGGAGGCAGTGGGTTTGGGCTGCTCTGCCTGAGCCCTGCATATGCCTGTGTGTGCACATGCTCAAGCAAATGTGCATGTGCCCAGTGGCACCTGTACACGTCTATTAATGCCCATGCAGCAGAGCCTGGTCTCAAGTTGTCTTGGTCCCCCTTGCCACTGGATTAAGACTTTACTCTGTGAAGCCAGTGTTGTAGCTGGTTTGCAATTGGGAGCTGGAAAATCGGAGCTCTTGTAAACAATCCCAATGGCAGTGGGCCTGAACGCTATTCTGTGATCATAGCACAGGAACTTGGGCACTTTGTCAATGTCACTGCATTAAGTGAGGCGTGTCCAGCAGGAAGTAACTTGTTTAAAAGGCAAGGCATTGTCCACACCTTACTCTGGAGGAGCAAATTGGAAGAAGGTCGCTCTTTTCATGTCATATTCCCTCTGTGGGATTAGTGAAACCCTTATGACCCTTTGGCTCACTCTAACACAGAATCAATGTGCTCTGGTCATAAATGTGGACACCCCAATCCTGGAAGCTTCAAATGAGGCCAAGGAGGATTTCTGCTCTTGAAGGAGCAACTCCTCAAATCACAGCGTGGATTCCATTCTTCTTAATGTACGTCATCTTCACCGCAGGACAACTCAGATGGAAAATTGCAGGGTGCAGCACCAGCCTTTGCAGCACCAGACCTCCTTTTGACTTTACTGAAGCTTTTGACTCCACCAGCAAGAAGGGTCTGTGAACACCCTACTCCAATTTGGCTGCTTACAGAAATTAAACTCCATCTTGCATTCATTGGCATGCAAACCATGTTATTAACCCACAGGGGTGCATCAGAACCAATCTCAGTGAAGACTGATGTCAAATTCTTCCTCAAATTTCTCAACCTTTCTTGCTGTCGTGTTACACCTTGCATTCGATAAGCCTCCCATGGAAGTGGAGCTAATCTTCAGAACAAATGGGAAACTGTTCACTCTATGATCTATGGCCAATGTGCTCCAGAACCAAGGTAACCCGAATCTTGGCTGTCAAGCTGCCACATTGCAGAAGATGCTTGTGGTTACACCCGCTTGGTGGCCGAGCTGCTCGTTCACCAAAGCCTACAAGAGGATGGAACTTGCATCAACAGCTGCAAAACTTGTGTCCTTCTCCCAACCTGCCCCTGCTGCTCCACACTGCCCATTGATAATGAAGCTTCACAATGAGACTCTGGAAACCATGGACCACCCACATATTTCGGGAGCCACCTATTAGTGAAGGCAGACACCAATTTAAAAGTTCACCACCATCTTCAAAGCACCATCACAGCCTTTGGTTGATTTGAGGAAAAGGATATTTGAAGATCGTGACCTCATACCAGCCACAAAACTTGGGACTGCTGGGCATCCGTGATTCCTGCTTCTCTACAGGCATCCGAGGCCTGGACTACCTACAGCAGGCATCGCAAGGCACTGGAAAAATGCCACCAACACGGATCCTGCAAGTACTCCAAATTCACTTGAAGGATGAATAAACCAATGTTGGTGCGCTGTCCCTGGCCAACATCCCCAGCATTGAGACCCGAGTTACTCCCGGTTGGTTAGCCAGGTCATTCACATGCTTGACACCAGCCTCCAGGTACTCTATTCCTGAGCTCTGTCATAGGAGGAGGTCACCATATGGACTGTGATTAAAGCTTCCAGGGAACTTCTGGCACACAACTGTCCCAAGTGGAGAAGCGACATTCAGGGTGGGTATTGAGAAACTCAAGGCCATGCATCGGAAGTACACAGAAGCCTCTGTAAGC
The DNA here is from genome assembly GCF_009764475.1 of Pristis pectinata. NCBI lineage: Eukaryota > Metazoa > Chordata > Chondrichthyes > Rhinopristiformes > Pristidae > Pristis > Pristis pectinata. The sequence continues at coordinate 38,487,907 of NC_067423.1, read as the reverse complement.
GCTGGAAGGAACACATCACCTCACAAGCTATGCCATCTATGGAAGAGGTTTGTAGTTTCCACATTAGCTACAGAATCGGAGTGGAAGCAAGAGTTATCCTTAATCCCAAGGAACTGCCTAAGCAGATATGGTGGCACAAGTCACTTGAAGACAGTGGAATCAGTTTTGAAGACAGTTGCTGATGTTACTGTATAGCACCTTTAGTTCTATCAACCAGGGATGAATTTCCAGACACTATAGCCTAAACAAGGCTAAACTCTCACTTGGATAATGACTGACAGAGATGAGGTGATTTATATCTGAATAAAAATAAATAATTTACTTGTGTGTAAGGTATGCTGCTCCAGACTGGGAGGAGTGGAGACTCTCATTCGAACTGTGGGATAACAAGTAGCAGTCTGTAGTTGAAAGTAATTAAAGTGCCTTTTCTGCTTAAAGCTATTAGCTAGTTGTAGAAATGTATTTATAACTGTGGAAGCATGTTGATATTATGATAAAAGAAGTTGGCATGTGTTTGATACATGGAGTTTTTTTGAAGAGTTTTACTTTGAAATTGCAGGATTTTTAGAATTTTTGATCAGTAAAAGGATATATTTAATATATCTATTTAAGTGTGCTCTTTCAGTTTGTGGATGTAAACACATTTCCCATATTTCTTGGATTACCGTATTTAATAATTCTCCTCACAACTTCACATTCCTATCGTGCTCTTAATGTAATAAATATCTGAGGATATAGCTAACAGTAACAACACTGGCCACTCTTCACTGATTGGAATGAATTTTATGTGTAACATTGCCAAATGCAGCTTAACTTATTCTGCAGATCTTTTTAAAGATGAATACTTGCTGAAAATATGTAATGACCTAATTTTAAATGTGAGCATCATGAGAAGCTTCTCTTTAACTTGTACTGCACCAAATACCTTGGGTTGTGGACCTAAATTTAGAAATCAGTAAGACAGAAGAAATATTGATTTTTTTTTTCCATTTGCTTTTTTTGGAGGGGAAAATAATTTGGTAAACAACTTGAGGAGGAATTATGCTATTTAAAAATAATAGTAAAATTTTGATAGATTCATCTTTAATAAATGGAAGTTATTTTCCTTATCTTCATGTTGCAGTTAGGGTTTTAAAAATAGTACTTGGTATGTTAAGTAGATATTGAAACTAAAATCAATCTCTAATCTTTTTGCTGAAAAGGATGTTTGTTTTATAACCTAGAGTGTGGTGGGGATCTGGAGCTTAATGTCTGATATGAAAGAAAAAAGCAGAACCTCTCATTGTATGGCAAAAATATATATATTTGCTTGTCCACCTGAAATGCCATAAAAAAACGAGGCTAACATCCAAAAGCTGGAGAATAACGTTAGCCTTTGATAGCCCTTAAGTGGCCAACATGGATGAATTAGGTGTATGATCCTCTTTGATGCCATTTTTTTAAAAATAAATGACTAATTAAAGGACAAAGTCAAAGGTGGTTTATATTTTGGATTAATCCAAAACATACTGTCCATATTGCATGACAACTTGAATGTGCAGGATGTGAAAATATGAAATATAATTATGGTTCAAATTTGGATTCAGTTGCAATGTTTCCAAATAAGCATGTGATATCTTATCTTTTAATGGCAATGAGCATCGCCACCCAAAGTCCCACTGTAGATACTTGAGTCCCAAATACTGGTTGAATACAGGTATTACCAAGAGAGTATTGCACAGTTGGAATGTGTTATCTTTCAGATGAGATGTTAAACCACCTGCCACATTGACTGGATGTAAAATGTTCCACGGCACTGATGGAAGAGGAGCAGGAGATTTCACCTGCTTCTTTGACCAACATTTGTTTTCTCAACCAACAGTACAAGAAGAGAAACTACCCAGTTATCTTATTGTTAAAGGAACTTCCTTTTGGAATATTCATGGAGGGCTTAAGGTTTTAAAATACATTAAATGTTGGTTCATAAAGAATTTGCATTTATTTAGTTTTAAACTATTTTTCTGATTTCTGTGAAAATGTTGCATGTACCTTTTCTTTGAACCTGACATTGGACAAGAATTTAAAAGTATATATTGACTTTAAAAAAAACACACATTTTTGTGGTCCTGTTAATCGTTGGTAACCTTTACCTTAATTCTTGATGCCATTGATGTTGGATGGGCAAACATTGCAGTTTAATTGGTAGCTTTAAAATGATTTGCTTGTAAAAACGATATGAGGTTCAATGTAGCTGAATCAATCGGGGAATTGAATTTAGGAGCCGAGAGGTATTGTTGCAGCTATATAGGTCCCTGGTCAGACCCCACTTGGAGTACTGTGCTCAATTCCGGTCACCTCACTACAGGAAGGATGTGGAAGCCATAGAAAGGGTGCAGAGGAGATTTACAAAGATGCTGCCTGGAATGCGGAGCATGCCTTATGAAAGCAGGTTGAGGGAGCTCGTCCTTTTCTCCTTGGAACGACGGAGGATGAGGGGGGACCTGATAGAGATATAATGTGATGGGAGGTATTGATCAGGTAGATAGTCAGAGGCTTTTCCCCAGGGCTGAAATGGTGGCCACAAGAGGACATAGGTTTAAGGTGCTGGGGAGTAGGTATAGAGGAGGTGTCAGGGGTAAGTTTTTTACTCAGTGGTGAGTGCGTGGAATGGGCTACCGGCAACGGTGGTGGAGGCGGATACAGTAGGGTCTTTTAAGAGACTGTTGGATAGGTACATGGAGCTGAGGAAAAATAGAGGGCTGTAGGTAAGCCTAGTAATTTCTAGGGTAGGGATGTGTTCGGCACAGCTTTGTGGGCTGAAGGGCCTGAATCGTGCTGTAGTTTTTCTATGTTCTATAACTATTTTAATCGGAATTTAGTATTTTGTTCCAAGAGATTTGGATTGTAAAGAAAATAGAGGAACACTGCAACAGTGCTGCTACTAATTGTCACTAGAGGGCGCTTAAGCTACAAAACTTGTGTATGATTTGGAGCAAATGTACTTAAACCCATGAAGCAAAGAGTAACTGTTTAAAGATTATTGGGCCAATTTGTCAGAACAGATGGGATTAAAACATCTGTGAGGTTTTCAAATTTATCAGAGTCTGGCACTAGAGATTAGATTATAAATGAAGATAGACAGCTGATAACATTGATACACAATTAAATGTAAGATTTAGTACAGTCAACCAGGGCAGCATGCTGCGCCTTTGGGATACATTTTCGGAGTCCGTGATTGAAGCAACGACTTGCTATATTTAAGAATGTCAAATGTGCAGTGGAACAAAGGGAGTACTAGGAAAGAGAGCAGAGCTAGAGATGTCATTAGAACCATTGCCTACAGGAAGCACAAGTGTCAGTGTGGACTGGTTGGACTGAGCAGTAGGTAGGCTTGTTATTGAGATGGAACATGTGTGCTGTGGTTACTCACCACAACCCTACCCAACTTCGTCATCAAACCTACTCCTTCCTCCTAGGCTAGCCCTTGGTCACACTTGCCTTTTGAGCTTGTGTGGCTCCTAATGTGGTCCAGTAGTTGCTGTTGTGGTCCTTCCGCCAAATGGAGCAGGTTGCAAACTAACTGCAGGAGGTGGAAACTAAGACTCGGCCAATGGATTGCCCAACCTATTAGTCTCTGACTGCTCCTGCTGTTAAAGCCTTCAACTGTGGCTAAGTGTCCCTAATGATCAGGTTTAACATTTAAATAATTGTTAAAAAGGATTAATAAAACTTGAGGGTGCATAGGTGATTTATAGCATGGTAAATGAAAACGTTCTTTTTTATTACTAGCATGATACCAGAGGTTAGGGATATCAGTCATGTGAGGTAATGAATGAAGCTGAGGTTGGGCTGAGAAAGTTAAGAAGAGATGTAATAGAAATGTTCAATTCTACAAGGGGCGGAATTATTCCACAGGCATGAGCATGAGTAACTAGGTGACAGAGATCTTTGATAATCTGCAAAAGAACTATAATGAGGTTTTTTTTTGCATGTATGCAATTGTTCCATGTGATCTGGAATGCACTCTCAGAATGCTGGTAGAAGTGTATTCATTGGTAATTTTCAAGTGGTAATTGGATATACTTGATGAAGGGAAAATTCACAGGGCTTTGGGCAAAGAGCAGAGGATTGATGCTAATTAGACAACTCTTTCGAAAAACTGCCAAAGATGTATTAGATCAAATAGTCTATGTGATTCTATTAAGTATTTTGCTACAGAAACTCACTTAGTTTGCAAACTGATTCTTGTTCTTATTGGGGGGAAAAACAACTGAATAGACATTGTTGAAATTTGGGCTGCCAACATGCATTGAGTACTGTGTTGTTATCATAACCTGGAACCTTACGGTGGTACTTCTTTTTCATGCTGGATAGGCAGCATGATGTAGAACTTTGGGGCTGTGGGAGACATTTACAGTGATGGAGAACATCATCTTAGTAATTTCAGCAGTTTGACACTGAAATCTGTGTAAAGAGCTCAAAAAAAACCTATCCAGTTCTCCTGACGTGAAGTATCTTTTTACTCCTTGCCAAGAGAAATCCTTTTTCTCCGATCCTTTTTCTCCAATCCTTTTTCCTTCGGACAAACTCCAAGGCGGAGTACAAGGTTAATGGCAGGATTCTGGGTAGTGTGGAGGAGCAGAGGGATCTGGGGGTTCATATCCACAGATCACTGAAAGTTGCCTCATAGGTGGATAGGGTAGTTATGAAAGCTAACATCCCATAAGCTTTAAGTCGTGAGATCAAGACTAAGAGCCGTGAGGTAATGATGCAGCTGTACAAAACTCTGGTTAGACCACACTTGGAGTACTGTGTCCAGTTCTGGTCGCCTCATTATAGGAAGGATGTGGAAGCATTGGAAAGGGTGCAGAGGAGATTTACCGGGATGTTCCCTGGTTTGGAGACTATGGATTATGAGGAGAGACTAAGGGAGCTAGGGCTTTACTCTTTGGAGAGAAGGAGGATGAGAGGAGACGTGATAGAGGTATATGAAATATTAAGAGGAATAGATACAGCCAGCGTCTCTTTCCCAGGGCACCAATGCTCTATACAAGAGGGCATGGCTTTAAAGTAATTGGTGGGAAGTTCAAGGGAGATATGAGAGGGAGGTTTTTTACCCAGAGAGTGGTAGGTGCATGGAATGCGCTGCCTGGGGTGGTGGTGGAGGCAGGTACGTTGGTCAAATTCAAGAGATTGCTAGATAAGCATATGGAGGAATTTAAAACAGAGGGATGTGTGGGAGGAAGGGGTTAGATAGACTTAGGCGTGGTTTAAAGGTCGGCACAACATGGTGAGCCGAAGGGCCTGTATTGTGCTGTATTGTTCTATGGAATCAGATGTTCTATGTGGTAGCAGAGGATGTTATCGAGAAGCACTGCTTTACTAAGCTTGGTGTTATCTCCACTGATATTTGCTGTCCTATTCTGCCTGTGGCATGGTCCCTTACCTACAGAGATGATAACTCTTTACAAATTTCCCTGTGTTATTCTAGCAGATAATTAATTTATAGTAATAATTTTAAGCAACCAGAATAGTCTAAAACAGTAAGTCATTGAAGTCCCTTTTAAGTGTTATTTTTAATTATTAATTTTGGTTTGCGGATATCTTTGGAAAAGTCTGTGTTTGTTGGTTAACCTTAGTTGGTCTTAAAGTGTGGTAGTGAGAGCCCTTCTTTGAGCCTCTGCTGTTAATGTGATGAAATTACTGGGTGATGTTGTGTGCAATGAGCCAAGGTTTTGAGCTAGTGAAAACATTAGATAAATTAAAAGCCTGAATGATTTTCAAATATTTATCCTGAAGATGCAGACATTTTTGGCAAGGCCTGTGTTATTGCCTGCCTTTTGTTGTCTTGAGAAGGCAGTTATCTGCCACCCTTGTGAATAGTTAATGATTTGCTATACCTAGCCTGCTAGCTCTCTTCAGTGGGGATTTTCGAATCAATTATCTCAGTGTGAGGCTGGAATTGGAGGAAAATTTCACCTTTTTGATTGCAATTCTAAACCAATGCAAACAGCATTGGCTCCAGTTGTACACATCTCCTGTGCATTTGGTTCTATTGACATCAGAATTGTAGTCCATGGAATTGAATGAGTGGTGGTGAGTACACCCAATACCCAAACTCAGTGCTAATGGCCAAAGTTGAATTTCACACCCAACAGGTTTCCTCTGTGGAATGTTAATGAACGTTTTGGGTTTTAATGAGACTTCAGCAGCTTCCTGGACATCTTTAGTGATTTTTGTGTATTCCATCAACATCTGAAGTTTATATTATACTTTTTTGCTCAGTGTTTTTCAGTCATTATACCCACGTTATTGGTACACAAACCTTGTCAAAAATGCCACGAGGATGAGTCAGTGGAATTATTCAGATTTATGTAGTTCAATCTTGTTAGATTAATATCCTTTATTTGTCAATTGATTTCTTCTTTCTGCTTTCCCTCTTTAGATGAACCTGAAACTCGAGATGCTTGGTGGGCAGAAATCCGACAAGAAATCAAGTCACATGGCAAGGCTCTTGGATGCCATGCAGTTGTTGGATACAGTGAATCAACTAGCATCTGGTGAGTGTGAAAATGATTGTGTATCCTCACACTGGTGTAGAAGTTTGGAATCATTTGCAGTCTAATTTTATACCTTGGTTATATTTATTTTAATTATGCTGTTGCTATATTTAATAGCCTGGATTTTTGTGGTTGTAGTGATAAAGAAACTGTCAGTATCTCATGAAACTGACAACAACTTCTAAAGTGTGCGTATGTGCATTTAAATACAGAAATCCAGAATTTGTATCAGTACACAAGGAAATAGGAGCAGGAGTTGGCCACCTGGCCTCTCATACCTGCCCCACCATTCAATATGAATATTGCTGATCTACTCCAAGCCTCAACTCCTCTGTACCAGATCCCCGTGGCTCTCAATCTTTTTAAAAAGTTTTCTACCTCCACTTTAAATACTTCTAAAGAGCTAATCTGCACAGCTCTCCAGTGCAGAGATTTACTACCCTCTGCGAGAAGTTTCTACATCCCTTGGTATTAAATGACCAGCCCTTAACTTCAAACCGTGTCCCCTCGTTCGAGATTCTCCCTCTGGTGAAAACAAATTATCCTGTTCCATCCACATATATATGCTGTTTGACAACTATCTCTAGTATTATTTCTAGAAATAGGGAATTGATGAAAACTTGAGGAATTTATTACCAAAAGCACTTTTTTGTTTGTTATTAATGGCATACTTATCCATAATTACCACTTAACAAACCCAATAACCCTTGTATAAAATGATTGTAATTCTGAGAAGTATTTCAAAGCGTCAGATTTCTTTTTTTTAAATGATTAAGATACTTGAGTTTCTACCCATTTCTTGTGTGCGTATTCCATTCTTTGTTACACACAATATGAGATGTCCGGTTTAAAAATTGTGCTTTTTATTTCTAGTTTGCTATCACGGAGAATCCTTCCATGTCATTGGTTACTCAACCAGCTTGATAATGTCACTGTTGCTGGAGGCCTTTTGATCCTTTTGAAATGATGTTTGACAGCAACTGACGTGGAAACAGGGGAAGTCCATTTTACAGAGATCACAAGATCTTTGTGAATTGCTTTTTGGAGATCAACAGCGAACAACGCTGTTTAAGCATTGACTACAAAAATCCAGACCAATTCTGAAATAAAATTGATAACGTAGAACATTTTTATGTACATATGTATGTAAACGTTCATGCAATAGTCAAGATTCAAACTTGGGTAATGGCCAGGGTGAGAGAGGAACTCAGTGCACAGGAATGGAGTTTATGGAGGTGAATAAATGGTTGCCTAATTGGAAAAACACACAAAAAAAAAACCTGCAGATGTTGTAAGTCTGAAATTAAAACAAAAAAGGGTGGAGATAACTGCAGGTCAGACAGCATCTTTGGGGAGAGAAACGGATTTAATATTCTTGGGCAGTAGCCCTTCATCAGAATGCATAATATTTAGTTGGAGAAAAATGTCTGTATGTCAGATTGCCTCTGTTGTCACAGTGCTAATGGAGAGGCTGAGAGAAGTAGCGATGAGGTAGAACTGGATATTGACAATGTCAACGTATGGATGTAACTTAACGTGCTTTCCGATGATGTACCAAAAGACCTTGCTGGGGTTCTCCAGTGCAGGAGCAGGCAGAGAAGCAGTTTCAGGTGATTTGTCCAGTTATAACTAGGTAGATAAGAAAGGAGAGCAATCTCAGCTAGCTGGAAGGAAGGAAAGACACTGGGTAAGAGAAGACATTGGAGGACAGTGGTATTTCACTTGCATCAGATGCTGCTTCAGTCATGCCAAATGCTGTAGTCTAGTTGAAAAAGTTTAAAAGGTCTGTCAGGTACAGTGGTATTCATGGTGTGACCAGAGTGTAAAGCTGGTACATGTCGTTGTGGGAAAAGTTGGTATGCATTTAGAGTTAATAGCATATTTGGAGAGGAAAGGTGGGTGAAGCAGTACAGAAAAGTAAGGGTTTTTTTTGAACGAGGTGTAATGATGACAGATTTGGTGGGAAAAGTGGTCAAGGGTATCTGCACAGGAGGAATAGTTAACAATATTTGCTCAAGCAGGATCCAGGAAGGGAAGCCATCTGGTCAGAAGTTGGGTGGGAGAAAGACTGAGGCAAAGGGAGCTGAATCTTGTGGAGAAGCTGAGACCTGACAGGCCTAGAGCAGCAATGCACAATGCATAGCTCATGAACCACATCCATACTGCAACCTGGTTTGATCTGGCCCTTCGAGGGAGTGGTGCCAGTGCTCATTCACTCGTATACACCTAAAGCTGTCACAGGGGCCCTGAAGCCAGCTCTTGATTGGCAATGTCCTGTGCAATGCAGGGAGTCCAAGCTCCACCACAATAATGTGTTGCTTTGACAGCTGGTTAAGCCTCACTCTGAGGCCTAGCTATCAAAACTGAATGTCTGTGAAATGGTTGATTGAATTATTAACCATTTTTAAAGCAAGAATAACTAAAGTATTTGCAGAGACTAAAATAAGCAATTAATGCATTTGTTGACAATTAAATACATTTAAGTTAACTCAATTAATTCAAAAATTGTGTAAGACCTGAATCCTACTCTTGAGTGACCTCAGAAGTAAGTCTAGCCCTCATTGCAAGAAAAAGTTAGGCACCACTGAACTAGTGGAAGATTTGAGTTCATAGGTGGGGATATTTTGTTTGGTGGGCTAAGGGAAGAGCAGTTTAAAAGATGGTCTCAATTTTAGCGACATTAATAAAATTCACAAGAGCTTATGCCTTGAGGGGGGAGGAGGAGGATATTTAAGAATATGGTGTGCATTCAAGAGAAGTAGTAAGATGACTCTGGAGTAGCAAACAGTTTTGACAAGAAACAGGACAATTGTGCCTATGTAGTCCAGCCACATCAGGCAATGAATAGCTAAGTAATTTGTCCACCATAAAAATAAGTCTCACCACCTTGGATTTCAGTGAGTGGAGTTGATGCCTTACTAATGGAACAACCAAAAAATATCATCCAGGGCATTGACAGTGCCTCATCACTAGTGCATTAAGGTGCCCATAAGATGACAGCAGTAACAGAATTTTTTTTGAATGATGCATTACCGTATAAAATGTGTTTTATCCTTGTGGATTGTTGTAGATGGAAATGTCTAGGTTAGTAAGCTTAACCTATTTTCTTTTAATATTGATGGTATCAAACTAAAGTGTGGACATAGTGTTCTGCATTGCCTTTAATAACATGTTCATCCCACTTTTTCTAAAAACGAAATTAAGCTCTATGTATATCTTTCTGTGGGCCACAGTATGTGAAACAGTGTTAAGGAATACTTACTATGCACTTTTTTGTTTAAGGCAACGTCCCAATAATTTTTTGTCAATTTGTTTTTCACAGTGAGGAAGTCTGTATCTTGTCTGCTTCAGGCACTGCGGCTGTGCTGAATCCAAAGATGCTTCAAGACTGCAGCATGGAAGGCTGTAGTGAACACAGGTTGTCAAGGCAGCCTAGCTTCTTTTCCACAGGGTCAGAGAAGGGAGAGTTTGATTTTTTTCTTCAGTGCCAGGATAGTGCTTCTCTATTAGGGTAGGTTAAACTATTACAGTGGAGGGCAGGTCCAAACAATTCACTTCTACTAACAAAGTTTGAAATTTGGCATCGATTTGGCAAGAAATTGAAATGCGGTTGTTGTTACCTAACGGCTTGCATCAAGGTAACTATCTAAAATACTAACCATATTTAATTATCTAATATTACAATGCCGATTTTCCACTTTGTAACTGGAGAAATTGTCTTGCACTTGATTAAAAACTCACAGAAGACAAACCAAGGTGTAATTTCAATGATGAATTATCAAAGATCATGATGGCTTATGTAAGCAATCAAAATAATGCTTGGTTAAGCCCCTTTCTTTCCGCATGTCCCAAGTAATAAGTAAATTTATCTGTCCAGAGCATTTGTACAATTTTCAAAAAGGAAGTGGGGTTCTAATTTCTTTCATGATGCATTCTGTTGACAGCAGTAACAGATTTTTTTTTGTATGATGCATTACTGTATAAAATGTGTTTTATCCTTGTGGATTGTTGCAGATGGAAATGTCTAGGTTAGTAAGCTTAACCTATTTTCTTTTAAGCTATAGGAAGTTGCCAGCAGAAAGTTAAAAGCCGCAAATAAAAGTTGTGTAAACTAGATTTTAAATTCTTGAACTGTGAATGCTTTTTTCCAAACATTTGGAAAAGTTAATCATGATTGATGTTTTGGAAGTTTAAGATCTCATTAGGATGTGTCTCCTTTTTCCAGATTGGATGATGCATCATCTCTGGGCTGCAGTTTCTGTCATATACCTTATGATGAGTTAAATATGCCATTCCCTGCACACCTCACATATTGTTATGTTTGTCGGAAGCAGAAGGTTCCAGACGTTCTCTTCACAACAATTGAACCTCCATTGGAAGCGGCGATAACTGGAAAAGGCTGCTTGATCCAAGCTAGGTAAAGCCGCTTTAGTTTCATTGTTACTGTGACAAGATTGTATTCTGATATACTGACACTTTTTTGTCTTTGTGACTTAGACTGTGTCGTCAAAAGAAGAAAACTCAGGGTGAGGCCAATGCCACCGCCATAAGCAATCTCCTGCCATTTATGGAGTATGAACTTCATACCCAGCTGATGAACAAACTTAAATTAAGAGGAATGAATGCACTATTTGGGCTAAGGATTCAGATTGCAGTTGGTGAAAACATGTTGATGGGCCTTGCTGTGAGTAAATGCTTTACTGAATCTAATAGAACAGTATGTTAAACCCCCAGCACAGATAAACATTAACATATATATTTCATTAACGTAAGTCCAGGCCTGCCCACAGTTTAGAGTTTTGTGTCAATTTATTTACTGTGGTCAGGCCTAATTTTTGTTGTGCTTGTCGGAATGTGTAAAGTAAAGCAATGTACATAATGACTGGTGTTAGGATAGTAAACCATTGATATTATGAAAGGATTGTTCAGAGTAGATGGGAACTGTCTTTGCAGTACTGATGAAGGGTCTTCGAACTGAAACATTAATTTGTTTCTCCTTCCACAGATGCTGCTTGACTGGCTCAATTCTTCCAGCATTTTCTGTTCTTGTTTCAGATTCCAGCATCTGCAGTTTTAGTTGTTTTCAGGTATCATTTATTGGGGTTTCCGCACAAGGGGACAATAATTTGTAAAAATACTGCAGCTGCTGAGACCTTATAAACAGAAAATGTTGTGAATGTTCAGTGAAACAAGAATATCTGTAGAGGTAGAAACAGTATTAACATTTCAAGTTTGTGGCCTTTAGTGAAAAAGCAGGTGGTTCTCAGGTCATCCTTCTAGGAGGCGGTGACATCAAAGGGGCTGGATCCCCATGGTGAAAAGTAGGTGGTTGGGACCAATAAACTGAAAACCAATAAAAATTGGAAGTGTCAAACGCAATGTGGATTTGGATGAGAATATGAATTTACACTTCAAAAGAGTCTGGGAGAAAACCATTTGAGTTCTGAAGATATAAGATTTGATTAAATATACTAGGTTTAAGAAAAGAAGTTTGAGAAACCTTTGTATATCAAGGGTAGGGAGGGTGTGGAATGCACTGCAAGTGACAGTGACTGAAACCTATCTGTACTTGAGAGTAATTGAGATAGGTGGATGGAGAAAAGAGAAACACAGAATTGGCTTGGTGGTAGGGTGATAGTGGAGGATTGTTATTCACATTGGAGGCCTGTGAGCAGTGGTGTGCTGCAGTGATCGATACTGGGTCCTCTGTTGTTTGTCTTGTATTAAAGATTTTGACGAGAATGTTGATGGCATGATTAGAAGATTTGCAGATGACACCAAAATTGGTGGTGTGGTGAGACCGTTGACATAGCAGCAGAATTAGGCCGTTCAGCCCATTGAGTCTGCTCTGCCATTTGATCGTGGCTGATTTATTATTCCCTCTCAACCCCATTTGCTTGCCTTCTCCCCGTAACCTTTGATGCCCTTACTAATCAAGAACCTATCAACCTCTGCTTTAAGTATACCCAATGACTTGGCCTCCACAGCCGTCTGTGGCAATGAATTCCACAGATTCACCACCCTATGGCTAAAGAAATTCCTTATCTCTGTTCTAAAGGGGCGTCCTTTTATTCTGAGGCTGTGCCCTCTGGTCCTAGACTCTCCCACTACTGGAAACATCCTCTCCACGTCCTCTCTATCCAGGCCTTTCAATATTTGGTAGGTTTCAATGAGATCCCTCCTCATCCTTCTAAACTCCAGAAGTACAGGCCCAGAACGATCAAACACTCCTCCTACCCTTTCATCCCTGGGATCATTCTCATAAACCTCCTCTGGACCCTTTCCAACACCACCACATCCTTGGATATGGGGCCCAAAGCTGCTTACAATACTCCAAATGTGGTCTGACCAACACCTTATAAAGCCTCAGCATTACATCCTTGCTTTTATGTTCTTGTCCTCTCAAAATAAATGCAATGCATTTGCCTTCCTTACTACTGACTCAACCTGCGAGTTAACCTTTAGGGAATCATGTGCTAGGACTCCCAAGTCCCCTTGCACCTCTGATTTCTGAATTATTTCCCCACTTAGAAAATAGTCTATGCCTTTATTCCTTCGACCAAAATGCATACAGTTCACTAGTGGACAGTGAAGAAGGTTGTCTGAGATTACAACAGAATATTCATCAACTGGGAAAGTGAGCAAGGGAATGGCAGACAGAATTTAACTTGGACAAGTGTGAGGTGATGTATTTTGGGAAGCTGAATCAGGGCAGGACCTACACAGTAAATAACAGGGTCCTGGGGAGTGTTGTAGAACACAGAGACCTAGGGGTACAAGTACATGGTTCCCTGAAAATAGGAACATGGGTAGACAGAGTAGTGAGGAAAGTGGATGACATGCTTGCCTTCATCAGCCAAGGCACAGAGTACAAGAATTTTGACGTCATGTTATAGCCGTACAGAGCATTGTTTAGGCCACACCTAGAGTGTGCGTGCAGTGCTGATCACCACACTAAAGGAAGTGTGTGATTAAGCTAGTGTTACGGACTATCTCTATCTTAAAGTCCCTTTAAGATAGAGAGTGTGTGTGATGTGTGTGTGGGGCGTGCTTACGTCAATAGAAGATAAAGGACGTAATAACGTGGTTGAAGAAGGCAGAAGAAAAAGGAGAGAGAGAGAGAAGGGAGAGAGAAACCAGCCTGCTTGTTTTCTCTATCGATGGATGAGAAACAATAACTGTGTTTGCCACTGAAATCCATGTATGGAAGTTGGAAGTAATCCGGTGGAGTTCACTTTGTTGCTGACCTGTAGAAGGAAACAGGTATTTGTATGTGGACGACCACGGTTCGGATGCTTTTCGGGGTGAGGAAGTCACTACCGAGTAAACACTGGAGTGTCGTTTGGGTTCCATCGTGGAACATTTGGATTTCGTATTTACTCTCTCTCTGTTTCTCTACGTCTATGTCTTATCTTCAGACAACGGTGGTTGTTGAAGAAGCCCTTGCTCATGTTTCACCTTATGGCTTGCGGAACTGAACTTTAAGAACCATTCCGGAACTGGGAGTTTTGGACTTTGTCACACACACACACGACGAGTTTAGTTTTGGGGTTAACGTTCGAGGTTTAACATTTTTGAATTCTTACATACTAACATTTTTACTTTTATTTTACGTATTATCATAAGTAGTGATTAATAAAATAGTTTTTAACACTAAATCATGCTCAGTGTGTTTCTTTTGTTGCTGGTTTGTGACACTAGGGAGCATGCAGAAAAGATTCACGAGGATGTTGTCTGGATTGGAGGGCTTGAGTTATCAGGAGAGCTTGGATGGGCTGGGTATTTTTTCCCTGGAGCGAAGGAAGCTAAGAGGTGACATGGTGGAGGTATATAAAATTATGAGAGGTATAGATGAGGTAGGTAGTCAGAATCTGTTACCCTCTAGTTTTGGAGTCCCCTATCATGGGTATGTTTAAGGTGAGAGGGAGGAGGTTTAAAGAGGATCTGAGGGGTAAATCCTTCACAAAGAGTAGTTGGTATCTGGAACGAGCTACCAGAGGAGATGGTGGAGGCGGGAACAGTAAGAGCACTTAAGTATCTTGACAGGTATTCGAATGAGCGGGGCATAGGGGGATATGGAATTAATGCAGGCAAGTGGGATTAGAATAGATGAGCATTATGGTTGGCGCAGACGCAATGGGCCGAAGGGCCTGTTTCTCTATTGTACTACTCAGTGACAAGAATATTGGAACACACTATTTGGAACTTGAATTGGGAACACTGAGTTGAGCTATCTGTTTTAACATTGCAACTTGTGTGGAAATACTTTTAAATCTATATTAAAGTCTTGAATCTGTGCATATTGCCCAGCTTTTTTTCATTGTAAATCCCCATGTACATACTTATAAGGGAAGTTGCCATTATTTTATGAGTGAATGTATTTTCCTCCTTGGTTTTGTTCTAGTCTGCAACCGGTTTATATGTGACGGCACTGCCCTCTCCAGGGGGTATACAAGTTGCAGGGAAGACACCAAGTGATTCTTATGATCAACATATATCAAACATACAGAAAAAGATCAATGATATGATCATAAAAAACAGAGAAATCCATGAGATAAATCCTCCTGTAAGTACAAGCTCATTTGTGTGCGAGTTAACATTAACCAAAATAAAGCAACAGCAGAAATTTCAAACTTTCCTGAAGAAGATTGTAGATGTTGGAAGTCGATTTGAAATTTCTGAGGTTGAGATAGATAGGTTTTTGTTAGTCAAGCATATTGAGGAATCGTGTGAAAATGGGTTTAAAAAATACTGATCAGTTATGATTTGATTTAATGGTGGAACAGGTTTGAGGGGTTGAATAGCTTTTTATTTGTTCTATGGTCAGAAAATGGTGCTTTCATTTCCAATCAAGGCACTCTCTTCCATGGTTCCTGGAGAAGGATTAAAAATATTCTTTGATTAAAAATCATGATTATGGATAATCCCTTTAAATTGCATACATTAGTAAAAGTGTAAAAAAAAATCAATTTTTATATTAAATTACCCTAGTGGAACATTTTGTCTCATTAGTGAGCAGCCGTTTTTCATGCAAATGTAAATTTGGAAATGTAGTAGATGTGAAGTTTTAAACAAAAAATATATGGACTTGTGTTCATATTTCCAGTTCCTGTAGATTATTCAGCCAGAACTGTTTCTACCATATACTCTTGGATATGACAAGTCATATTTTGTACATTTGCTGTTTTAAAAAGAACACTTGGCAAATGTTGGCTGTTGCCCACTGGAAATGCTTTGAAAGCTCTAAGTAATCTATTATCATAGAATGGTGGTTTTCCTGTTGAGACCTGATGTTATTAACAGGTTTTGCCTCCTGTGGGATCAAACCAGTGGTGGGAGGCTGCTGAATATATCTGGAAAAAGGGAGGATTTTTCTGTTTATTTTTGTTGTGGAGTAAATAGGAACAGCTTTAATGATTTGAGTATCTAGTTACTGAAAAACTCAAAAGATTTTGCATTGGCTAATTACAATGTGTAACGGTAGCAGAGACTGTGGGATGTTGACAATTTGCATCTGCTTGTTGTTTTGAGAAAGTCTTGATATCACTTCAAAATATGTTGATTTGGAAAAAAAAACATTTTTGCTTAATAGCAATAATGGTGTAATAGGTTTCCAGAAGAGCTGTAACTGGTTTTATTCCTTTAAATTCCTATCGATCTAACCTGCTCATAGGTTATTTGAGTGTTACTGGGACATATAAAGAGATATCAAATTCCAACAGCGATCATTGGGCAGTAATCAGGAAAGGGAACCCAATTTGCTTTCCTTTCTCTTGCCTAGAGGTGCTGAGTTCAATTTCTGTAGAGTTTTCATTTGAATCTTGAGTGCTAAAGGTGACAGCCTGCTGTCACTGAAACAAGCTCACTACAACTATCCTGCTTGCATTGATGTCACCTTTAGCATCCAAGATTCAAATGAAAAGCTCTAAAGAAACTGAACTCAACACCTCTTGGCAAGAGAAAGGAAAACAGATTGATCAGGAATGGGAATCCCATTGTCCAATGATCACTGTTGGAATTTGATATCTCTTTTTGTGCCCCAGTAACACTCAAATAAGCTACTAGCATTCATTATCTCATTTCATATAGCTGCTTAAATGAGGACTAGAGGGTGACCAGCACTCTTGAAGCTATAACCCCATTATACTTCAATGCTTTCTATGGAATCAGAGGGGAAATAACAATGAAATCTTCTGATAAATGCCATTTATTTCCTGTCCAATACATTTTTGATGGTAGGAGATGCTAGAGGAGTTGCTTGGATCCCCGATCCCAGAAACAAGGCAGCGTTCCAGGCTCTTCAGGTCCCATTCAGAAAGTTCAGATGATGTTTCCGAACTGGATCTTTCACATGGGAAAAAGGATGCCTTTGTGTTAGAGGTATGGAAATCTTGTTCGGAATGCAGAAGGATATGTACCTTGGAGATGCAAGAGACAGCAGATGCTGGCATCTGGAGCAAAAAATAGACCACTGCAGGGTATTGGTTTATTATTGTCACTTGTACTGAGGTACAGTGAAAAACTTGTCTTGCATACTGATTGTACAGGTCAATTCATTACACAGTGCAGTTACACTGGGTTAGTACAGAGTACATTGAGGTAGTACAGGTAAAAATAATAACAGTACAGAGTAAAGTGTCACAGCTACAGAGAGTGCACTGCAGTAAGGTGCAAGGTCACAACGAGGTAGATCGTGAGGTCATAGTCCGTCTCATCATATAAGGGAACCATTCCATAGTCTTATCACAGTGGGATAGAAGCTGTCATTAAGTCTGGTGGTACGTGCCCTCAGGCTCCTGTATCTTCTACCTGATGAAAGAGGAGAGAAGAGAGAATGACCCGGGTGGGTGGGGTCTTTGATTATGCTGGCTGCTTCACCAAGGCAGCGAGAGGTAAAGACAGAGTCCAAGGAGGGGAGGCTGGTGTCCGTGACATGCTGGGCTGTGTCCACAACTCTCTGCAGTTTCGTGGTTCCGGAGGACTAGAAGGTCGCAAATGTAGTTCTGTTGTATAAGAAAGGTGGGAGGCAGCATAAAGGAAATTACAGACCTATTAGTCTGACGTCAGTGGTGGGAAAGTTATTGGAATCTATCCTCAAAGACGGGGTTACGGAATACCTAGAGGCGCAAGGCAAGATAAGTCCTAGCCAACATGGTTTTGTGAAGGGAAGATCCTGCCTGACCAACCTATTGGAGTTTTTTGAAGAAATCACAGGTAGGGTGGATAAGGGAGAGGCAGTAGATGTTGTGTATTTAGACTTTCAAAAGGCCTTTGATAAGGTGCCTCACAAGAGACTGATTAATAAGATGAGAGGTCATGGAATTACGGGTAGGATAACAGAATGGGTGGAGCATTGGCTGGTTGGCAGGAAGCAAAGAGTGGAAATAAAAGGATCCCGTTCTGGTTGGTTACCGGTTACTAGTGGTGTGCCACAGGGGTCGGCGTTGAGACCGCTCCTTTTTACCTTGTACATTAACGATTTGGATGATGGAATAAATGGTTTCGTGGCTAAGTTTGCGGATGACACCAAGGTAGGGAGTATTGAAGAGGTAGGAAGGTTGCAGAGGGACCTAGACAGTTTAGGAGAATGGGCAAGGAAATGGCAGATGAGATTCAATGTAGGGAAATGTGCAGTTGTACACTTTGGAAGCAGAAATAAGCGGGCAGATTATTATCTAGGAGGAGAGAAAATCCAAAGCACGGAAGTACAAGGGGACTTCGGGGGTACTCGTGCAGGATACCTTAAAGGTTAACCACCAGGTCAGATCGGTGGTAAAGAAAGCGGATGTTATGTCGGCATTCATTTCGAGAGGTGTAGTGTATAAAAGTAAGGAAGTGTTGATGAGGCTCTACAGGGCACTAGTGAGGCCTCATTTGGAATATTGTGCGCAGTTTTGGGCCCCACATCTTAGGAAGGATGTGTTGACGTTGGAGAGGGTTCAGAGGAGATTTACGAGGATGATTCCAGGAATGAAAGGGCTTACGTATGAGGAGCGTTTGTCGGCTCTTGGACTGTACTCACTGGAGTACAGAAGAATGAGAGGGGACCTCATAGCGACATTTAAAATATTGATAGGAAAGGACAGAGTAAATGTGGCTAGGCTGTTTCCCTTGGTGGGTGAGTCCAGGACCAGAGGGCACAATCTTAGAATTAGAGGGTACAGTTTCAAAACAGAGATGAGGAGAAATTTCTTTAGCCAGAGGGTGGTGAATTTGTGGAACTCCTTGCCACGTACAGCGGTGGAGGCCAGATCAGTGGGGGCGTTCAAGGAGGAGATAGATATCTAAATAGTCAGGATATCAAGGGATATGGGGATAAGGCCCGAAATTGGGATTAGAATAGTTTTTTTTTTCTTCTTCCCCCATTCCCCATTTCTTATTTCTATTTCCCTTTCCTTGGAGCAGACTCGATGGGCCTAATGGCCTGCTTCTGCTCCCTTGTCTTGTGATCTTGTTTCCTGCGGTCCTGGGCAGAGCAGTTGCCGTACCAAGCCACGATGCATCCAGATAGGATGCTTTCTATGGGACTCAGTAGGTCGAGCAGCATCTGTAGAGGGAAAGGAATCACCGATGTCTTGGGTCAAGACTCTGCATCAGAAATGAGAGTGTAGAGAGGAAATAGCCAGTGTTGAGGGCCGGTGGGGGGGGGGTGGGGGGGGTGCCGGGTGAGATGGGCCAGTAGGTCATAGGTGAACCAAAAGGGGTAAGGTGGAGTTGGGAGGCAGGGGGTTGATGGGTGGAAGCAGACATTGAGAGAAAGAAAAGGCAGATGGAGCGAGATGGGCGGGGGGGGGGGGGGGGGGGGGGGGGAGGAAGGTGGAGGCGGCTGCTGGAGGGTGATAAATGGGAGACAATGGCTGCCAGTGCTGGAATCTGATAAATAAGGAAGATGGTGAGAACCATTAGTGGAGAGGTGAAGGACACATGGAACCAAATAGGGGAGGGGATCCAGTGGGTGAAGTGTGTGGGTGGTAGGCAGACAGAACTATGAGGAGGATGGAGCTGAAAGTGGGTGATGGGGGGGAGCTGGAGGGGGCGTATAGGAAAGGGAACAAAAATGAGAGGACCAGAGGTGTCTGGGAAGGCGAGAGAGGGAGAAACACAGGAGATAAGGGTCACTTGAAATCAGAAAATTCACTCTTCACCATTGGGTTGTAGACTACCCAGTGGAATACGAGGTGCTGTTCCCCCAAGGATATATACCTTGATTTTCTTTAATACCACAATATTTCACTGCACTCAATTTCTACTGATTCTTGAGAAGATTTTGGTAACAGTGAGCTGTATTCTACCAGCTCAGGAACCTAGTAACACTGCTTTATACTATACCAGCTCAGGAAATTACTCATACTTCAATCTATTCCACTGAACAAGTTATTGCACTACATTCTGTGTAAATGTTTTAGTAACACTGGATTATATTCCGCCAGGTCAGAATTTTAACAACATAAGACCATATTGCACAGCTGGACCAAAGTGTAAAATCTGATACTAAATTTCACTGATTCATATATAGGCTCCAATAGCACTGCACTATATTCCACCACATCAGGCCTTCAGTAACACTTCCTTATGGTCCACTGTATGAGACTGGGACCTTAACAGCACTTCTCTGTATTTCAGATTGATGATGCTGATGCTGTTGAAGATATTCATTCATTGTTGACCGATGCTCCCACCCCAGCTGGTAAGTCCTTGGGAAGATACCGACATAACTGAGTTCTGCTTGTCTTGGGGAGGGGGATAAAGCATTGTGCTCTTTTTTTTTAATCCTTCTCTAACTTCAACATGATTAGACTTTCTAATATATTTATACATTGGCAGAAATTGAAATGCAGTTAAGTTACCTGCCTGTAATGAATTGAAATAATTGGATTTGTACTTGCTGTCTTTGACTTATGAACTTTCTGAGCTTATTTTACATTGACAGGTTTTTACAGTTGTAATACAGAGGTTATGCCAGGTATCAACAATTGGACATCTGATTTACAGGTAAATCTGCATGGCTTTTGTGCAACTAAGCAACCAGATTATAGTCTAAAGCAAAATTGGGAAATATGGTAGTGGTGGATTAGTAGTTTCAGTACTTTAAATTACTTAAGTATTGTGAGAATATTTTAAGTGGTAAGTCAGCAATCAAGCCTTTCTGAATGGAGTTAAGAAATGAAAAAAGGTTTAAAACTCCAGTGAAAGCTGTGCTATGGACCCTGTGGTAGCAGCTGTGAAGTAGTAGCATGATTAAACACAGCAATTAGACAAAGTTATTTAAAAGGCATGGTGGTTTTAATAGGAAATCTTAACTTGCATATACATTGAGATAAGCATACTAGCTCATGACTAAAATTTGGCTAATTTCTCGTGTGTATTCAGGATATTTTTTAGCTGCATTCTCCTGGAAATAGCTGGGGATTATCCACATTAGATTTAGTAATGAGCCAGATTTACTTAACTGCCCAACAGTGTATAGATATTTATCCAATAATGATTTAAGTAAATCAAATTCGAGGTTATGTTTGAAAGAAAGAGGTGCAAAGCAGCTGGTATAATTCCAGATTTAGATGCTAGCAGGACTTCGTCGTGATGGAGCAGAGAGTGCCTTGGGTAAACTGAACAAATCAGTAAAATGACAGAAAGTGAGTGACAGATGTTCAAAAAAAATTCATGTGATGCAGAGTGAGTTTATATCATAGGAGTACCATTGCCAGAAACAGAAAACCACAGATTACTACAGAGGAAGGTTCAACTCAAAACAATAATCATACAATAAGACAAAAGTTAGCACAGATCCTTGAAATGGGAGAGAGAGAAAGAACAGCAAGAAAGAGGTATGGAAAAACAATAACTAGCAAAGAATATCAAAATCAACACGTGTTCACTTTTTCATGAGGAAAAATAAAATTCTTCAGAAGCACTGTGGGCTTCTGAAAACTGATGACAATGACATTACAAATGTAAGTAAAATGGTCAACCTGTTGGATAATTATTTGGGTCAGTGTTGACAATTATAAAAGAATGGTAGTTGCAGAACATTCTGAGCAAACTAAATTGCATTACTAATGTATATTACAATAAAGTGTAGTAGGTCCCCAGAAGGAGACAATTTCCATCTCAGCAGTGCAAATGTATTAACTATAATCTTCCAATGTTCTCTTGATTTGGGAACAGTTCCTTTTGGATTGGAAAATTATGCAGGTCAATCTGATATTTTTGAAAATGTTAAGAGTATGGCTAGGCCAGTTGATTACTTTAGTCAATGCTCACACCCACAATGTTAATCGTGGGGGTGGGGTGGGGAAACACAGTGATAGTAACGCAGTTGAATATCAAAGGAAAGTACTTAGGCTGTCTCTTGTTGGAAAAGGTGATTAGCTAGCACATGGGGCGGCACAGTAGCGTAGCGGTTAGCGTGACGCTATTACAGCGCCAGCGATCGGGATTCAATTCCCATCGCTGTCTGTAAGGAGTTTGAGAGTTCTCCTCGTGTGTCTGGGTGGGTTTCCTCCCACGTTCCAAAGACGTCTGGGTAGGTTAACATGGGTTTAAATGGGCGGCGCGGACTCGTTGGGCCAGAAGGGCCTGTTACCATGCTGTAACTAAAGTTTTTGAAAAATATTGTTGTCCGGGAGACTGGGAGTGTATATGGAGGGAGAGGCTGAGAAAGGATGGGAGGTCCGTGAAGGATGAAGAATTGACATGGAGGTTTAAACGACCAATCTGCCAGAGGTGTGGGAGAACTCCCCAAGGTATGATTTAATAACAAGTTACACCACCACTGTGAAAGCCTAGTAGAAAGTATGGTGATGCAGGAAAGCACTGTGTTTGGGCAAGATGCCATAGTCCAATAGCCAGGTTTGTGACAAAGAAGGGTTTTTGACATTGATGCAGTCATCTACAATAAGTTATTGGACAACAAGGGCATTGCTCACAAGCAAACAGACATTCTGGATGAATTGCAAGAAAGGCACTTATAACTGATCAACAGACAAGCTACTGGAGGAACTCTGAGTTGAGCAGCATCAGTGGGGGTGGAGGGGGGTGGGGTTGGGGGAAGGGGTGGTGGTGGAAGGAATTGTTGACATTACAGGTTCATATGTAGGGTTTTGACCCATAATGTTTCAAACCTGGAACAATGGAAGAGAAGTAAATAAGTAATGAAGAGTTGAGTTAAGGATTGGTAATCAAAGTTGTTGAAGGATGTGTAGCAAAGACACCTGGAATAGTGTTTTTGCTTTAAGTGATAGTAATTCAGTAAATGATGGGGCTGTGAGGGTTAAAGTCTGTGTATTACCTGGAAGGCACAGGACAGCTTCATGGATTTATGTACATGTGTGTTACATTTTGAGCAGTTGGTACCTGCTTTCTGTGGGTGCAGGATATTAGTTTATGTATTTTGAAACAAAAAGCAATAACTCTCAACTAGAAAAGAAATCCTAGTAAAGGTTTTCTCTTGTGTGTGTGACCTGTGAAACTTGTGTCATGATTTTATCTAATAACGCCTGTTATTTCTGGTTAATTTTTCATCAAATCAATTTTTCCTTTCTATTTGTTTCATCTCATTCCTTATAATTCATTATTCTTTAGAATTAATTATAAAGAATATAATTCTTTATAACTCAAATGCCATTACCCCAGTAATGCAAGTTTATCTAATCCCATCTATTGCTTGGGTTGACTCTTGTTCCTCAGATTGTAGCTGATTAGATGTTATAGAAAGATGAATATATTTTAACCACTTAATGCAATATTACAGAACTTGCCAATTAAATACCTTGAAATTATAATTGTAGGAAAGTACATTGTAGCATGTCAGAAGACTGAATACTACTCCAGAAGAGGTTCTAGTACATTATGCCATGTAAAGTCATTTTGTAACTTTTTTTTTTGCATGAATTGAACGATATCAAGTCACAAAGTCATCATTTATCTTTAAAGTTTTAAATATTGACATTGTTGAAAGAGAGCAGGATTTTTATAGAGTAAAATTTGGTATTAAGAAGAAAGTATAAAATATAATTAAACAGATCCCTGGTTTTTTCACCACCCATAACTGCAGTTCTGACCTTTCATTTCTTATATTGTTATTTTTGAAAGGGAGATCTATTTGACGCTTGTAATGCCTGGACAGTAATTGCTACAGCACATGTTAAAATTCTTGTGTTGAAAGTAACTGTTTACTATTTGTATTTTTATCAAATTCATTCTTGTTTCAAATAGTCAATGGATGAGAGTGGTCCATTCTAAGCACATTTATCACCTTGGCAGGCATGTACTCAACCCTGGTTACAATGGGTTATTCAGAAAGTTGACTAACCACATCATAACAAAATAATATTTATAATTTGGTATTTACAGCCCTCAAAGGAATGTACCTGCTACTGACTAATGCACTTCCCCTTCCCTTTCCTCTTCAGATGTTCACTTCTGTGCGAGTGTTCCGGCTGAACAATGTTACCAGTCTCACATCACAGGGACTTAATAAAGCCTTTAGTGATCTTTGTGAAAACCTACTGAAGGTAAGAGGCTGAAATACAACAACTTGCATCTGATAGCACGATTTGAACTAGTGAATTTCTCTGAGATGACAACAGAAACAAACACACAACTACTTTTTATTGGAATTCGTATTTGCAACTGCTCCTCACCTTTTGTAATTTTCTCCAGAGCTCTTGAATTCTCTATTCTTATTGTTATCTCTTGTGCATTTTCTCCCTCCCTTTACTCCGTAAGTGACAGCTGTGCCTTCAGCTGTCTAACCCCCATATTGTGGAATCCCATCTCCAAGCTGCTTGAATTAAATTTGCACTGGTATAATGCTGAAAAGCAGTATTGCATGCAATTGAATATCTAGGCGCATGTCTTGTAGGGTGAATCTTAAAGCTGCTATAGAATAGAAGCTCTTCTGAAAACAGTAACACCAAGTCCTCTTTTCTTTAATTGAAAACTATTAATTATTGATAGAGGATGGAAGATTAATATTCAATTTGGAAAATCTTTGCAGCTGAAATATTAAAACTTTTGGTTTCTATGTGCTAAAGGTATAGTTAGCACTTGGTTCATTGTATACTGGATTGACATGCCTGAAGAGGTCACAGTGAAAGTTACCAGAGTATATTTTCCCCTTTATCCTTGATTGTTTTACTGTCTCCCACAGATTTTGGGATTGGGTGGTGGTACAGGGTAGTGAGGGAGGAAGTGTTGGTCATCATAGTGTTGGGCAGGCTTGATGGAGCTGATGGTCTTTTCTTCAGCATTAATTTTATGTACCGGCCATCTCCAGGCAACAAACAGGTTCTGTTTTTACAGACGTCCTTGTCGATTTTGTTCATTGGTCTGAAAATACACAAAAATCAGTTGATATTGTAACCATACCTCCACAGTATTGTAATGAATGGCATCAAAAACACACAACTGATATGAAAGAACGATTACTAAAAGTGGGGAGATGGAGGAAACTAGTTCTGCTGTTAGTAAGAATGAACTTGTGTATGTATGTCAGACTGTTGAATTTAGTAATAGCTCATTCATATCTATGGGTGTCCATAAGTTGGCTGTTTATAACCTGGGGACAGCCTGTGTTCTTACGAAGAAGAATGTATTTACAGAAGTTGGATTTGTATTGTTTGGAAGGCTTCTGTAAACGTATTCACTTTGACCACAGATTAGCCTTATGAGATGCCAACCAGTGTATTCATTTGTCCTTCCGTGCCAGAATGCAATTTTGGTGCTGTAAAGTGTACTGATTCTTTAAGCATTAGTAATTATTTCTATATGACTGTTGGTATGGTTCTGTCTCTCATACCTAACCAATTTTCCATTATTCCCCAGACTCTGTATTTTAAACTGCGGTCCATGGTACCTTGCTGTCTATGTCATGTGAATTTCAATGTTGCATTACCAGAGGATGAATTAATCCAGGTATATACGTACAAAACATAACATTTACAACAGTATTTAATGATCCAAACATCTGCAGTATGGATTTCAGTTCTTACTTATGCATTTTTGCAGGTTGCAGTTACAGCTGTTGCAATAACATATGATAAGGACCAAGCTCAATATGTCAAGGTTTGCACAGACAAGACTCTCCTAAGAGGTAAGCTGATTAAAAGATAATATTTGTTGTTAAGTGCTGTTGAAAATAGCCAGATTGATTGCTCATGATGTCTAAAATCACCTGGAAACTGTTGAACATTGTTGTTTTGTGCACCATAAAATTATTGTCTGGCGTACTCTCAAATCATCCACATGAGGAAGTGCAGTGGTGAACTTTTAACCAACCATTCATTTAAAATTGCTCCTTCACTAAAGACCTAGATGTGACTGGGCAGCTTCAGCTTCCACCCAGATGTATCCAAACTGCTGACACCCACTACAGTCAGTATGAGCATCAACCAAGGTAGTTGACAATGGGGGAGATGGAAAGAGATCCAAAATGTTGAGTCTGCCTTTGACTGTTACTTGGAAGACATTTTCTAATCAGTAACAGACACACATTTCAAAAGGTACTTGGAAAATGTGACATGTTGTATACTTTAGCAAAATTGAAATCAATTACATTAAAGGACTACTGGTGGTATTGATATAAAATTGAGAGACGGTGTTATTTTACAGACGGAAGGGAAGTCTATAGTGATCGCTCAAATGTCAGTATTAGGACCACATCCTTTTTGACACATTCTTGACCATAATTCCAAATTTTCTAGTAACCAGTCAAGTTGGAAATTTAGAACACATTGAAGAGGATAATGACAGATTTCTAGAGGGTATGGACAAACTGCTGAAATGGACACAAATGTAGCAGATGTTGTTTAACACACGTGATGTGGTGCATTTTGGTGGGAAGACCAAATGAATTGTACAATTTTAAATGATGTGCAAGGCCAGACAGGCTTGCTGGTGCATGCACACAGATCTTTACAGGCAAAAGGAAATATTGAGAAGTTGTTTCAAAGCAAAAGCACACATGATTGGGTACTTTTGTACTCTGTGTCTTTATAAACTGAAGCAGAGTGAGGATGAAAGCAGAAAGTAAACTGAAGCAGAGTGAGTAAGGGTGCTATACTAAGTCTGAGTTATACACCACCGAAACAGACACTTCGGCCCACTGAATACATGCCAACCATCAGGCATCCATTCATGCTAATCCCATTTTATTCTCCCCACGTTCCCTCCAAAGGAATAGATAGAGTGGACAGCCAGTGCCTCTTTCCCAGGGCACCAATGCTCAATACAGGAGGGAATGTCTTTAAAGTAATGGGTGGGAAGTTCAAGGGAGATATCAGAGGGTTTTTTTTTACCCAGAGAGTGGTTGGGGCATGGAATGCGCTGCCTGGGGTGGTGGTGGAGGCAGGTACATTGGACAAATTCAAGAGATTGCTAGATAAGCATTTGGAGGAATTTAAAATAGAGGAGGAATATGTGGGAGGAAGGGGTTAGATAGTCTTGGGCAAGGTTTAAAGGTCGGCACAACATTGTGGGCCAAAGGGCCTGTATTGTGCTGTACTATTCTATGATTCTATAAAATTCCACCCCCCCCGCCACTTCTCAGATTCTATCATGCACCTATACGGCAGGAGCAACTTGCAGTTGCCAGTTAACCTACCAAGATGCACATCTGTTCGGCATGGGAGGAATCAGGAAAACCCATGTTATCACAGGGAGACGATGCAAACTCCACACCGACAGCAATGGAAATCCGAATCGAACCCATGTCGCTGCAGCTCTAGTAGCTGCACTATTGCATCTCCACTTTAGGCTTCGGCTGTGTTTCGTTCCGGACAGTACTCTTTGGGATGGATCCAAAAGTCTAGCGGAGTGCAGAAAGGATTTAGTGAATTGACGTTATGGGGGAAGCTGGGGTTGTTCTTTTGTAAGACAAAATTAAAGGAAGATTGAAGAAATGTTCCCAATTATGAATGTTTCAAATAGAGCAAATAAGTAGAAATGAGTGCACAGTGGCTCCAGTGTGTGTTGTATACAAAATGCACTGCAGTTGCTCACCTAGACTAATCTGACAACATCTCCCAAACCTGCGCCACTATCACCAAGAAAGACGTGGGCTTCCAGCACATGGGAATACCACCCCCTGTGGGTTCCCCTCCAAGTCGCACACCTTACTGACTTGGAAAAATATTAACGTTCGCTGGTTATTAACGTTGGGGTCTAAATCCTGGAACTTCCCAACAGCAAGTTAAGAATGCCTTCACCAGAAGGGCTACAGTGGTTCAAAAGGCAGCTCATCACTGTCATCTCAAGGGAATTATGGATGGGCAATAAATGCTGGCTTTGTCAGTGGAGCCCAGATCTCTGAAAAATGAATAAATATAAACAGTTTGGAGCTGGATTTCCTGTGTAAGAAGGCAGGGGTTTAATGTAATTGGCAACAGAAGCAAAGGCAAGGAGAAATATTTTTACAAAGTTGTGCAGAATCCACTATCTGAAAGGATGATGGAAGCAGATATTAGTTGTTAAGACTGTTGGATAAATACTTAAAATGGAAGAATTTGCAGAGCTTTGGTGAGAGGGAAGGCAATTCAATCGCTGCTTGGGAAAAGTCTGCACAGGCCCATTAGACCAGGTGGTCTGTGGTTCCATGGCATCTTCTTGTAGATGATATGGAACTACTCACAACAGAAAATATTCCTTCTGCATTTTGCTATCCCTCAAATGTTCATGCTGAATATAATTAATTGCTGCTTTTCCATCATGGTGTGAAGCTTCTGCTGAGAATGAAGAACAACTCCAGTTTACTTTGGAACTCTGCATGGAATCACAGTCCACTCAATCAGCTGTACTTTTCTCTCCCAGTAAGGCTGCAGGTAAGGCAGTGTGCCAGATATGGTCACTTAAACATTAAAATTGCATCTCTTTTTCACCTGCATGTTGAAGACCTGCAACATCAGTTCACAGGACTCTACTTCAATGTCTAATGACATTAGAAACTTTCTTGAGGTGTCTAATTGTTGAAGCTGCAAAAGCCTGTTAAAATTTCAGGTTTGGTCCCCATCTTGGCAGACATTTGCTCTAAAGTCATGCCCAGCAGATCAGAATAGAAACCAGGGAAGGTGAAGAAAGAGTTGTTCTTCTTGGGTAAGAAAAAAATTAAAGGGAGATAGAAGAATTGTCCCCAGTTATGAATTTATTTAATGGAGCAAATATGGAGAATCTGTGCACAATGTGTGTTATATACAAAATGCACTGCTCACCTAGACTAATCTGACAGCATCTCCCAAACCTGCAACCACTATCTCTAAGAAAGACACGGGCTTCCAGCACATGAGAATACCACCCCCTGTAGGTTCCCCTCCAAGTCCCACATCTTCCTGACATGGAAATATATCGCTGTTCCTTTGTTAGATCTAAATATTAGTGAAAATAATTCCTCTCAGTAATTCAGTATTCAGTCAGATGGTGATGTCCGTAGATTGCAACATACCAGACACCTTGTCATAATGACTTTTTTTTGTCGAAGGAACACTTAGAAATTGGATTACATTGCACTTTCTTTTGAAGCCATTATGCAACTGAAAAATGACAATCCAGAGTAGATTGATTTCTAAATTGAATTCCCACACTCAGAAAATTCAACCAGATACTTCTGTCATCAGCTCCCTTGGGACTCTGACATGATTTCTGCATTAGGGGCACGCGTGATGTGTGTATTCTTCAAACAACACTCTTTTTGGAGCATTGCGGGGAAGCTAGACTATGTCATCCTCAGGACATCTTCCAACAATCCTGGGATAATGTGATCTTATTCCGTTAGTGCCAATGTGCCAGGCGTGTTCCATAAGTCCTCTCTCCATCTACTGCCTCATGCCCCACCTCCCTGAACCCTCTGATTTGTGCACCGCCTGACCCTGCATCTCCAGGCACTCCCACACCTTTGCTCCACCCCACTCCTCCTCTGTGCTTGCTGCTGCTTATGCTCGAATATGCCAGCCTTCCTGATCTCTCTAATCCCAACTCTCCCCTCCTCCGACTTGATTGCTGATTTTTTCTAACTCCACCTCTTGAGAGGACAACCAAAATAGTTCTTGTCCCACCACAGCTTTTCCAGTATGGCGCACATCATAGGGTGCACTTTAATTTCCAGGCAAAAAAAACATTTCTTGATTTTGAAAATGCATTTCTGCTTGCAGATACATAAGTAGTGGATGGTTGAACTTTATTAATGTAAGCTTGTGTGCAGCTTTCAGTTCTAAACTTGCATTCTGATATACTGAATATTGTTTGAGCTAATAACTGTTCAATCTTTTACTGCAAACCTCATCCATTTAAAAGATTATCTTAATTTGTGCACATCAAATAATTCTATATGAGATTTGAAACCATGACTGAATTTGACTGTTCTGCATATTCAATGCATTTGGTGGCATTTTTATAATACAATTTTATAATAAATTACCAAGCTATTTGAACCAAGAATCCAAATCTATGTAACTGGTTTTTCCATATGCATCACTTAAACAACCTAGGAATCAGTGAAAATAATTATTGCAAACCATCTCCATAAAGTTGTTCATGCAGTGGAATTCAGATTAATGTTCTTTGAAAAATACCAGTAGTCATGTGAAAGGAAATATTCTCTGTAACTGTTTAAAGAAATTTTCTACTAAATACAAGTGTTTTGCAGAACAGTATTGTGCCATAGTAACATTAGCAGAGAGTAGATATGAGGCCAGTCTCTGCAGGTTCCTTGTATTTAAAAAAAACTGAATAAGCAAAGTCTTGCATATTGGTTTGTATCAAAATATTACAAAACATTTTAAACCAATTATTACAACTCTAACTCATAAACAGCAGGACATATTGAACAATGAAAAAGCATCAGCTTTGATCAGTTTGTGGTTAAGATATTGCCTTTATGAGGTAGATTGAGAATGTTATTATTTAGGAATGCTTCCTTTGTATCTTTTTCTCCTGTTTAAATCTTTGGTTTCATTGTAAAAAAAAGAAATATAGAAATACTACGTAGGCTGTGGCTTGAGGAACTAGTGACTGCCTTAATGTTGTATATGATATTTATTTCTTATGGTGTGCTAGAATTTTGGTGATCCCGTATTTATTCATAAAATCATCTTCTTAGGCATTTCGGAAAGTGGCAATTTGCAGGCAGTCTCTCCAGCAGTACAAAGGGGTAAGTAAACCAGGCTATTAACTGAGCTGAAATCCGGGGGTCTTTGTTCTCTTTTCATGACCCTTTGTGCAGTGATGATTGGCTCATCAGAGGAACATTGCAATGGGCAATAGATGTCATCCATTTTTCTTTTTCTTTTCTGTGTGTGTTTTAGCCACCTCAGTTGATTACAGTTCCTTTGCAGACAGATGCAGCAGCTGGATAGAGTTCATTAAGCAGAAAGCTCAGACCATAAGGCGTGGATCAATTAAAACAAGTAGGCGGAAGTTATAGCTTATCATGGTGATAATAATCTGAGCCATGCCTATGATCCCCGTTGGTGAAGGATGGACTATCCTACCCAGCAATGGCAATGCAATCAATGGCACATGCAATTTGAGTGTGAAAGCTGCATCTTTGTCCAGAGAATGTTTAACAGAAATTGGTTAACGTTGGACAGCTTTAACCTTGAGATGAACATGATAAAAACTGCATTCTGCTTAAAAAAAAAGTAACATCTTTCACACTCTTAATCAAAATCTCCCTTCAGCAAAGAAATGTCTTCCTTGATTTCTTTTTGTATTGAGGTATCGCCAATGCAGCCATCGCTATTAAAATGCTCCTTTTGGGGAGGGGTGTTGGGGGGTGGGGTGGGGGGGGTGGGGTTGGAGGGGGAGGAAGAAACTACTCTTTTGAAGGAATGCCACTATCTTTGAAAAATCCCCTTCCAGCTGTTTATGCCTCTTTTTTTGCATGTTCTGCATGACCACCTACTCTTTAATGCAGCTCATGCCTGCTCCGTCACTGAGCTTCAGACGCTGAAAATATCACTGCAGTTGCTCTGAACTGTCTGATTTTTCTTTTTAAAAAAAACACATCTAAACAAATTTAGTCTTTCAATACTAATTGCATTCTACTTTTATTTTCTGTCTCTTTCTACCCTTGTAGTTGCTTCACTTGACAAAGCGAGCCCACTGGCTGAAGCCCACACACGTCATCGCTCCCCGATATCATGCACAACCTCCACAGTCACTGTTGTGGAAATGACCCCTCTCTCTTTCATTCCTGGTGCAAAAATAACCAAATATCTTGGAATCATCAACATGTTCTTCATTCGGGAAACCACATCACTGCGTGAGGTGAGCAACAAATCTGTGGCCAGGATCTGTAGAGAGATTAGCATGAAGCCGTGCATCATGTTGCAAAATAAGGGAAGACTGCTTGAAACATGCTTTGTATTTATAACGTGGAATTTTGCATAAAATTTAATGGCGGCAGCTTGCCTACATTTCCTTGGTATAAAGTGCAGGGATTGCATGTGGGTATGTGATAATTTAATAATGTTTAACTTATTGTGGGGGGAAAAAATACAAAACCCTTCCTTCAACAGTTTCTGCTTTCAAATGTTACTTTAAGATCAGAGCTTTATTGGATGAGTTGGTTTTTGTGACGTGACTGATATTTCTCGACGTGCAAGGCCATGTGCATCAATCGATTTTCTTTAAGCAGTGGTCATGTATATATAGAACTAAAGGTTTCTATAGCATGTGGAAAAAATGCATAGGATGGGTTTAAAAAAAACCTGCACTTGCCAAAAACTATTATTTGAAAAATTACACTTGTTTATGCTGATTATTGGTATTTTTGTAAGTGAAATGTTCGAAGTAATAAAAATAACCTGATAGCCCAAGAAGAGGATCAAAGACCTCCTGAACTCTCCTGTCACTCCCCTTATCTTTTCTTTTTTTTCTACACCCCGCCCCCTTTTTTCTCCACCCCTCTTTCCCTCTGATTTTGAAGCATGGTTTCAAAACTGAGGACATAAGTATTCTGGTGTAGAATTTGCAAGTGCCCAGTATACAGGCACAAGTAATTAGATAAGCCAACAAAATGTTATTGTATATTGCAAAGAGCATTGAATACAAGAGTAGGGATGTTACATTTTAGTCATGTGGGCTATTTCTGAGTTCAGAGCTGGTCTACTGCATGCAGTGTTGGACTCATTTGTAAAGAAGTATGTTAATGCATTGGGAGCAATTCAGAGAAGGTGAACTAGAGTAATACCTGGAATAGGCACATTGTCATACAAGGATAGGTTGGACAAGCTAAGCTTATCTACTGCAGCTTAGA
Source organism: Pristis pectinata (assembly GCF_009764475.1). Lineage (NCBI taxonomy): Eukaryota > Metazoa > Chordata > Chondrichthyes > Rhinopristiformes > Pristidae > Pristis > Pristis pectinata. The sequence goes on along the minus strand of NC_067423.1, from coordinate 38,455,120 downwards.
AGAGCGAGAAGGCTCCTGCCTGAAGCATACAAGATCCTGAGGAGTCTTGACAGGGGGGATATGAAATGTATGTTCCTTCTAGTAGGAGAACAAAGTCGTCCTTTTAAGACTGATGAGGAAAAAAATGTCTCTGTGTTGCAAGTGTTCAGAACTGTCTTCCTCAAAGGATGGTGGCAGCAGAATCTATTTAATATTTTTATGGCAGAGGAAGATAAATTCTTGATGAGCAAGGGAGTGCCAGGTCAGACTGGAATGTGGAGTTGAAGTTAGTTAGGTCAGGTGTGATCTTATCTAATGGTGGAGCAGGCTTTTGGGACCCAGTGACTTAGCCCTGCTACTATTTTGTTTGTTAACACTGGTGAAATACTCAAAGTTGATCTTTAGCTGTAAGCCTGTTGGTACAACATTAACTCAGCTGCCTCCTAGCCACAGGGATCAGGGTTCAATCCAGCCCTCAGGTGCTGTCTACATGGAAATTTTCAGATTCTCCCTCTGCCCAGTGCTCTGGTTTCCTTCCCACTCCCAAAGGTAGTTTAGTTGGCTTCTGTAACTTGCCCATTAGTATTGATAAGTGGCAAAGGGGAGCTGTCAGGATGTTAGAGAATAAGTTGCAGAGCTGCATGGAAAATGAGGAGTGGGGAAATGGGATTGCTCTGCTGGGAGCTGGTATGGACCCGAAGGACCAAATGGCCTCCTGTGTTGTACTAAGCAACTAACTAACTAACTAAAAACCACCAAGTTCTGGAGCAACACAAACTGTTTTGACGTGTGGTGATCATTTGGGGTTATAAGTACCACCTATTGAGAAGTTGAAAGCAGAAAACAATTGGTCTGTGATGCTAGAGAAGGTGCTGTGGCTCCTTGGCACGTGTGATCTTCCTGAGTCTGCATTTGGTTTTTGACATGGTGAGCTGAACCTGTTGCCTTTAGGGTGTCTGCAACTGATTTTGTCAGCTGCAAACAACACAATCTGCATTTATATTAATCTTTTTTAATGTAGGAAAATGTCTCAGTAACTTGCAGAACTAGGAGAGGGAGGTAGACGAATGGAGGTACACCTACAGGTAGGAGGATGGGGAGATATAGATAAACAGATGAATGAATCTGATAAGTAGAAACAGTTTGGCAGATGGATGAAAATAAATGAATTATGGATGTAGATAGTAATATGATAAAGGTCTAAAACCTTGAGCATTTTTGTTTGCTATTTTGAACCCAGTTAGGTGTTTCACATTATCCATGAGACCTAAAGAAGCAAATTGTTATTTAACTATGCCCATCAACTTTAAGGTGATATTGCATATTGGGAGGAAGGCAATATTGGCAGAAACCCAGGAACAAATTTTCTGCTCTAGTAATAAGGGAATGTGCTTTCTCTCAAATTGTTCACTTTACACCTTTCCAGTTATGAGGTCTCTCTTTGCATGCCAGCTGTTTCATGTAGCCCATTTACAATATCTAAAAGAAAATCCCAATGGGGCCAAACCAAGTGGGGGGGGGGGGGGGGTTGCTGGGGGCTGGGAAATTAGCAAACATGACTGAAATCTTGGCTGAAGAAGTGGGGTTTTGAGAAGGAATGTAGTGAAGAAGTTGGAAGAATTGTCAGAATAAGACCAATTAAGTGCAAAATTAAAGAAAACCTCCAATTTATATTTATCACTTGCCAGTGTTTTTTGTGGTGATGGGAGTGTGTTGTAAACTTAAAAGGATGGCATTAGACTTCAGGGTCTGGGTTTAAAATCTGGTTGGATTGTTTTGTCCTCTGTGAAATGAGTTTGGAAATTAAATGTGTACCTTTTGATGCTCTACAGCTCAAATGTGTGGCTGGCTACTCCAGGTTCCACTCATTAAGCTTCTACAGAAATGTCTGCAAATAGAATGTGAAGGTTATTTGCAGCAAGGTGCTTGAGAAATGATCACTGGCATTGGCCAAGCTATAGTTCAACGTACAACCAATGTCATTGGTGATTGAAGTTAGTTATTGTTGTAAAGCAGGAAATTCATCAACCAACTTGCAGACTCCCCAAAGTACAAGTAATAATGTGATAAAGACCAAGCAATCAGTTTTAATGATGCTAATTGAATTTGAAGGTGATTGGAGCTACCCTGCTATGTTTCTAGTTGTGTTATGCAAGATTGTATGTCCATTAAGAAAACAGATGAGACTTGAGTTTTGTGTTTCATTTCAGTTGACAGTACCTCCTGGGAGTGAAGCATTCCTCCTGTACTGCACTGGAATGTCAGCTGTAATCTTTATTTCATTTCTTCAGGCTAGGATTTGAACTCTCAACTTTCTGACCCGGAGACAAGAATGGCTTCAGTGAGTTGCACCTAAAGGCAAACGTATGTGCAAGGCCAGCTGTTTGCAACATTCTCAGTGCAGTAGAGGAGCATCAAGGTTTCTGCCGAGAGCATGATTGACTAAGATAACAATGTTTGGAGTATATTATGGGAAGTTCTCCAATTCCATTACCTAGGAGAGAAGACTAGCAAAGTGGAATGATTTCCTTTACCTCTGTGTATCATAAAGGAAGTTGCATTAAGCCAAGAATAGGAGATTTTACCCATTTCCTTATGTACAAAAATTGTCTAAAATTGAGCTTTTTTTCAAATAAATGGAGGTAAAAGGCATCCATTTTCAAAATATGAGACATTTTGCTGAAATTCATTTTATTTCTTTTGAAGTATGAACATGCTTAAGGATTACAGTGTTAAATTCCTTGTGCTCGAACATGGTTTATAATTCCATGCTCCAGATAACTTTATTAAGCAGTGGGACTGAAAGGCAGCTATGCCACAACGTGTAACGAAAATATTAATTTTGTGAGTGTTTTCATTTCTCTTAGGAAGGAGGAGTTAGTGGGTTCCTTCATGCTTTTATTGCGGAAGTGTTCGCTATGGTGAGGGCCCATGTTGCTGCTCTGGGTGGAAATGCAGTCGTGTCTTACATCATGAAGCAGTGTGTGTTTATGGAAAATCCCAACAAAAATCAGGTTTGTACTTGATGTTGGAAAAATCGTGTGCCTGTTTTATAGTAATCCTAAGCATTTCTTCTGATTTGTTTATAAAACACCTACAATTAAGCCATGACTGATTAAACAAATGTTGCTTACTCCTCCTTGCCCTCAAAAGGTACTGGGCTCCCTGGCCTAAAAATTGGCTCACTATGTGTGATGTCTTTGTGCACCATTTGATCCATTTTCAACAAGAAATAAAATGATAGTGTAAATAGGTAACTTTGTGCAGGTTGCACGAAGACCAGAATTTTTGTTCCGTACCCTGCTGCTGATGCAGTAATGCACCATGGGCAAAGAACAAGCATTCCAGTGTCCAATGCATGCTTGTCTGATGCTTCATAATTTTCTAGCCTGGCCCACAGTCCACTTCTGCAGAAGCTGGATATCACAGCACATGTGAAGGATCCTTCTGTGTGGTTTAAGGGAAATCTAGATGAGTGCATTTCAGGCAAGCACTGGGAACATGACTCTGGTAGATTGCCTTGTAGATCAGCAATTACTTGGCTTTCCTTGGATCCCCACCCTTCCAAAGCTTGCTAACCCTGTCAGCTTACCTGCCCACCTACAGACTGCCCACTGCACACTAATGGCTACCAATCACCATGCACCTCCTCAGCACACACCCCCCCCAATAGCCAACCTCTTCTCCTACCTTCTATCAATTACATCCCCTAATCTTTCTTACCCCCTCCTCCTGTACCGAAGCTACTTCACACTCCTGCCTCTGGTACTTTTGAGGCTATCTCATGACCAGTAATACTAACATCAAATGCCAAGGCTATCCCACTCCCAATAACCAGACTACCAAAACTACTTTGGCTAGTAATCCAGCCCTTCCACCAACTACCAAGGCCAACACCCTGACTTGCAATCCTACTCTGTCCTGTCTTCTAATCCCTCATCTACCAAAAAAAAGACACATCTTATTTCCCACTATCATGTGCTCTCACTCACACACTTTTGCTCTCGGACTCTGTCATTTCCATATCACTTGCATTCCTTTAATAAAAGCAGAAAATGCTGTGAAATACTCAGCAGGTCAGGCAGTGTCTGCGGAAAAAGAAACGAGTCATGTATCAAGTCTGAGACCCTTTATCAGAGCTGAGGAAGAGAATGCAACTTGGAGAAGGTGAGGGAGGGCAGTGGGTGAAACAGAGGAAGTTCTCCGATAGGGTGAAATGTGGCCCAGCAGATTAGAACTTGCAATGAAAGAGGGGAAAGGCAGACAAACGTGACTGGTCCTGATACAAACGGAAAGAAAGAGCCAGTTACCTAAAGCAACACAAAAAGCGCTGGAGGAACTCATTGGGTCAGGCAGCATCTATGGAGGGAAATGGACAGTCGATGTTTCATCTGGGTAGTCGTTGTTCACTCTTTTAACCCCTATCGATCCCCAGGCAGCCAACCTTCACCCAAGCTCAGGAATTGAGACCGATTGCTGGCCTTCACCCAACCAACCCACCCACCACTCCCTGCCTATCTTTCTCCATGGCTTCCCACTGATGCCTAGTTTTCTCCTTGTACTTCACACCGTTGAAGTGCTTTAAGTGAGCAAGCCCTGTTTAGAAACAGGAGATGCAGAATTTTCAAGTAGTAAGTCCTTTAGAATCGTGGAGTTGTACAGCATGGAAACTGGCCCTTTGGCCCAACTTGTCCATGCCGGCCAAGATGTCTACCTGGGCTAGTCCCATTTGCCTGCATTGGGCCCATATCCCTCTAAACCTTTCCTATCCAAGTACCTGTCTAAATGTCTTTTAAACATTGTAACTGTACCTATCTCTACCACTTCCTCTGTCAGCTCATTCAATATATCCACCATCCTTGGTGTGAAAAACTTGCCCCTCATATCCCCTTTAAATATTTCCCCTCTCACCTTAAAGCAGTTTCCTTCACTCCAGGGAAAACAGACCCAGTCTATCTAATCTCTCCTTATAACTCAAGTCTTCCAGTCCAGCCAACATCCTTGTGAACATTTTCTGCACCCTTTCTCGCTTAATCACATCCTTCCTCTAGCATGATGATCAGAACCGTACACAGTATTCAAAGTATAACCCAATCAATGTTTTGTACAACTGTACCATCCCAACTCTTGTACACAATGCATGGCTGACAAAGGCAAGTGTGCCAGACACTGCTTTTGCAACTCTGTCTACCCTTGTCACCACTTTCAGGGAACTATGTATGTACCCTGAGGTCTCTCTGTTCCATGACACCTCCCCTGCCATTCATTGTGTACGTCTTGCCCTGGTTTAACTTCCCAAAGTGCATCATTTAGCACTTGTCTGAGTTAAATTCTATTTATGCAAAGCATTCATTGGTCTGTCTCAAACCAAAAGAGTAACATTTTATTCAAGGCACCAATCAACTCCCAGCTTTTTTCTTTTTATAACTGGTTTACTTTCTCAGCTGTGGAACGTAGTTGATGTGATAATGCATTTGCATATAAGGAAGACCGGATGGTGATAGAATGAAGACACTCTTGTTTAGATCAAGAGTACACTCCATGGACATCCTATCCCTATGTGTTTAATGAGCTAGGTGGCGGGGATGCAGAGAGGATTTGGGGGGGCATGGATAGGCTGAGTGATTGGACAAGGACATAATGGATGGAGAACAATTTGGGAAAAATGGGATGTTATCCCCTTTGGTAGGAAAAAAATAAAAAGGTGGCTATTCTCTCAATGTATAAGAGATTGATAGGTGTTGGTGTCCAAAAGTACCTGGGCGTCCTTGCATTTAGGAAGGCAAATGTTATATTGGCTATTATTGGAAGAAGATTTGAGCACTCGTGAGCAAAAACATCTTGCCTTAATTGTATAGACCCCTGATGAGATTATGTCTGGAATATTGTGTACATCTCCCTATCAAAGGAAGGATATACTTGTGAAAGAAGAAGTGAAGCCGAAATGATTCCTGGTGGGTTTGTCATACAGGAAGAGATCAAGCAGACAGGCCCATAATTTCTCGAGTTTAGGAGAATGAGAGGCGATGACACCAAATCATCAAAGTTTCAAGGGGCTTGACAGAGTAGGCGTGGAGTTGCTGTTTCCCTTGATTGTGATGTGTAGCACCAGGTGTCAGTCTCAGAAATGAGAAATTTCTTCAACCAGCGGGACGTGAGTCTTTTAGAATTTTTTTACCCAAGAGGCTCAATTGCTGAGTATATTCAAAAAAGAATGCATTAGATATTTGGATATTTAAGGAATCAAGGGATATGAAGCTGGTACAAGAAAATGATGCTGAGATCAAAGTTTAACAATGTTGTTATTGAATGTCAGAACAGGCACAGGGGACCAAATGGCCTTCTGCTTCTAGTTATTTTGTTCTTCATTTTTTCCAGAGTTTTAACATCTCATTACCCTCTTGACTACCAATTTGTCTGATGAGGATTTCACTAATTTTGGAGTTATAGTCATAAATCCATTGTCTGTGTGTTTTACCAAAAAATAATATGCAACGAGAATGATAGGGCAATGGGCCAAGTACTGGGCGATGGGTCAATTCAGAAGGTGCCCACTGTTTGCTGTGGACAAATTGGGCTGTTTTTATGCTGTATGATTCTATGAGGAACCAGTGCTGAATAATTTTAAACACTGGAACCTTGTATAATAGTGCATTTTATTACTGACCTATTTAGAACATAAGATATTGCAATGATTTACCAATGTAAGCATTTTGGATTTATGTAATGAGTTTAATGCAGCAAAGCATTTCCAGGATATTTCACAGGCAAGTAACTAGCATTGTGTCATGTGGCCAACCATGCTTTTGGAACATCGTTGTCTTAAATTGTAGGATGTGTGCCAATATTTTCTCAGTAACCAGAAACTCAAAATTGGATGTACAGAAAGATTTAAGTGTTCAACTACTGAAATCACTAGTGGACGAGTACGAAAATAGTTCAGAAGGTTAAGGCAATGTTGGTCTTCATCGCAAAATGCCTGGGATACAAAGGAGGTGAAATTATGCTGCAAATTTACAAAGCCCTGATTAGTCTGTATGTAGACTACTGCATTCAGTTTTGGGTACTCAGGAAGAAAGTAATTCAGGTTTGTCAGAACGATGCCAGATCTTAAAACCTACTTAGTTTATGGGGATAGGCTTACATTGACTAGGCTTGTATTCCCTTGAATATAGAACATTTGAGGGATAATCCAGTTGAGAGATTTATGATGACTCAATAATTTCCTTGGAGATTCAGTGGAGAGAAATTATCTCTTCTACTGTGGAAGTCCTGAACATGGTGATATTCGATTAAAATTATGGTTAAGCCATTCATTGTTGTTGGAAGGGAACACTTTACACAAAGGTATTGGTGTAAATCTGGAGCATTCCCTCAAAAACCTGTTGAGGCTTTGGGGGAATTGAAAGATTTGTGGTTGAGACTGATAACTTTTTTGTAGGCAAGGGTATTTAGAGCCATGTTAGATAAATGAAGTTAGTCCATATCACCCATGATCTGACTACTTGGTTCAATGGGCTGAAAACACTATACCTGTTCCTGTGTCAGACATGTAGGTTTTAAGAAGCATAAGAGGAGGAGGGAACCTAAGTGTTCACAAACGAGATAACTGAATGTAAAACTTCTCTTTCAAGTAAACTTGCTACTTCAGTTTTTTATATAAAGTTTTTTTTAAGCCCATCAATTATAAAGTGAGTTCATTTAACAAGTTGCATGAATATTTACATGTTGCTGAGTTTGCTTTCTGTCCCACCAGGCGCAGTGCCTTATCAATGTAAGTGGTGATGCGGTGAACTTCGTCAAAGATTCTGATGTGGAATATGCATCTTCTCAGGCACAAGGAAGTGGTTTACAGACAGGCAACGGTAGTGGAGATGTTGTCACATGAAACTGGTACAGACTAATTACTGCTCTAGGTTCATGCACTTCAGGGACTTAAAGACAATTTATCTGCATTTCAATCAGATTGACCGTTATCCTAAATGAGGATATTTACATAACCACCAAATTACACATTGCATCTTCCAAATGGCCTGTATGATTTTACATCTGTAGTCTTGTGATTATATATTCACCTAGCCAGGGCTTTAATTTTGCTTGTCCCTTTATGATCTGGAACTTTAAATGAGGGGTTAACACTTTCTCTAAACGTAAAGCTTGGGAGACATTCCATAGGGACTGGCATAAATTTAAAGCAATTTGTTTTTCTGTCAGGAACATTTCTCCATAAATCTACGCTTTAAATTCTGAGTGTCAAGACCAAACAGAAAAGTGCATGAAAAAGAAAATGGTACTGGAGTGTACTTTAAGCCAATGTTCTACCTGTAAAACTGGATGTTTATTTACCAGGCCTGTTATTTGTAGATTAGAAGCCAGCTCTCAGTGGAAACTAGTGGGGAAAAAAAGTGCCACAAACAAAACGCTAATATCAACATGAAGAGTTTTATGGCTTTTATTTGTGTTCTGTGTAATAAGACACAAGGCATGCAAGATATATTTTCCTCTTTTAAAAAAAATTTACAGGCTTCTCATTTTGACAAAGATTGTGTAAGTGAGAAAATGTCAGGTTTAAGAATACCTAAACACATTTATAATTACAACAAATGGGACTGTATAAATCTACAATAGAAAAAAATGTATTTTTATAAATTCTCAAGTTAGAACTGCAAGAAAGTAAAAGTATTTAAAATATTCCTAACTTGTAACCTGTAAAATTGCAAAACCAGAGTACATAGTGGGCAATTGATTTTTTTTTTATTTCAAATTTAGTCCATATTTGAAGACTTGAATGTACAGAACTCTTCTGTTGTATGGGTTTCGACAATTCACTTGCTTTGCACACCTGAAATGCATGAAAAACAAAATTTACTGTTTTAAAAACATTTTGCAGGTTGTGAAAAACAAGGAAGAGCATGTAAGAAATAGTACTCTTAACCCCTCCTGAGAAATAAATGTTTCATGAATATTTATGAAGTTTTTCAATTAGTGTTTGTGGCTATATGTTTTTAAGCCTAATTTCATTGGGTACAGTGCTGGTGGGTACAATGTTTGCACTTTGTTATATAGAAGTGTAAGATGTGTAGAACTTTTGCCCTACTGAATTTGCTGGATCTGAATGGAGTCATTTCCTACATGTTGTTAAATCAACGTCATATACCAAAACATATTTGGCATGTGGATAATAATGCAAGCCAGTAACTGTGGGATTCAGCTTTTCAAATAAATTGCTGCATCATAACCTCCTGTTATAGCTGTTGTTATCAATTAAGAACCAGAGTCGTGTGAAGATCAATGCCTGCACATCTATATATCAGCTTAGCAAGGGGAGCAGCTGGCTTTAGTGCGATGGTTTTCAATACTACAGCTTGAAAGTTCCCAGGATGCATGGGCCTGTTCTATGTCCAGAACATGTTGCAGCCTGTTTGAGTTTTGTTGGCTGAATACTGCTTCCTGTGATATCAGTGTCATTCACTTTTCACTGAAAACACTGGCACATCATTCAACCTTGTCTGTTGCACTTGCATTGAGCAGAAACATACTGGAGGTGAGAGTTCCTGATTTCGTTCACTATACAGAGATTCCTCTTAGAAACAGCTAGGCAAAGGCAGGATCCCTTTTGACTTTGCAACTTTTCTTTCTAACCGCCTCAACTGCTGGTTAAACTTGTAACCAGTTTTATTAGTACAGGTGATAGTTGTTGGCTGTTGTCATTTCATAACATCATTTACCTGGAATAGGGATGGCATTGGGCAATCTCAACAACATCTGAAGAGGGGGCTTTATTGGCTACAGAAAAAAATATGCATCAGCCAATTAATTTTGATGTGTTGGCTGTATGTTATTTCAATTATATCTGGTGGGTGGCAGCACTATCACTTGCAAGACAGAAATTCACAGGTTCAAACCCACCCAAAGGCATGAACACAGACAAACCCAAAGTGTTTCTATAAATGTTATCTCTGAGGTACCAGCTGTCAGATGGGATGTTAAACAGGGAACACTTAAACATTGTTATATTAGATACACAAGATCCCATGGCAGTGTTCAAAGCTGAGCTTGAGTTTACCTGATGACGTAGCTAACTTGAATCACTTCCAATCAAAATTTTGAAAATTGATTATCTGCGCACTTATTCGGAGCTGTTGAATGGCCCTTTGAGTGCTGTGTACGATTGTAACCAATTTTAACGTACTTTATTGGCTATAAAGCTCTGAAGTAATAAGGGACACTTTATGAATGGCTTGGTTTCCTTCATGTCTTGATCAATGGATTAAAAGCGAGTTAGGATTTAAAACAACTGTGAAAGTGAATGGCTATTCGTATTGGTACGGCAATGCTGCTATTTATTAATAGGCATGCTCTTCATTTGAACAATTTATTTGGCACATGGGATTTGTTTATTTTTGAGGCAATACTAGTGCAGGCCTCTGGAAATAGAGGTTGTAGCATTTTACAAAAAGCACTAAGGTCCTATAGTAAGAATCGTTCAGATGAACAAGAGCAAAAGACTTGAAGAATGCTTAAACTATATAGAAACATAAATATAATTAATAAATGACTAACTTCAGACAAAAGAGTTGGAAACGCACCAGCAATATTTCTTTGCAGCTTGTGAATGGAAGACATTAAACAAGTTGATGTACATTTTTTAACGTCTGGATCTCAGGAGAGCACTTCAATTTCCTTGTCAATTGTCCCTAGTATTGGCAAGTGTAATGCACAGACCTGACATTTTTTTAAACTTTAGTTTTAGCATGCTTTTTAGCACTTCATAGAAAATTTGTGTGGTTGAATACAAATTGCATGATCCGTATGTGGTATATTAACACCATTAAAACTCCACAGGGAACAAAAGGAGGATATAAACAGCCAGGGCATAAATAACAGCTGTAAAATTCAATAAAGATAAATAGTTTAAAATGAGTGGAGTTATAAAAATGTAATGAACTGTAAAGCATGCCTTCCAACTCCCAATACAAAATGGGAACTGGAGCCAATAATACTTGCACAGTACCATACAGATGACTGAGTTATCTTTCCTTTTTCATAGAATCATAGCACAGAAACAGCTCACCTTGTCCATTCCTACCTTGATGGCTGTCTATACTAATCCCATTTACCTACAGTAGGCCTGTATCTCTCTGTGCCTCTCCCGTCCAAATGTATTTCAAATGTAGTAATTGTATCTGCCTCTACCACCTCCCCTGGCAGCTCATTCCAGATATTCACCACCCCCTCTGCGGAAAACTTACACTTCGATCTCCTTTAAATTTTCTCCCTTCTAGATTTAAACCTATGCCCTCTATAGACTCTCCTTCGCTGGGGGAGAAAGACTCTCTCTCTCCTATCTGTGCCCCTCATAATTTTATAAACCTTTTATAAGGTCACCCCTCAGGCTCCTACATTCCAGTGAGAATAAACCCAGCCTACCTAATCTCCTCTTGTAACTACAGCCTTCCATTCCAGGCAATGTCCTGGTGAATCTCTCCTGTACTCTTTCTAATGCTGCCACATCCTTCCTGTAATGTGACAACCAAACCTGCACACAACACTCAAGTGTGGTCTGACCATTGTTTAGTACAAGTGCAACATGCTATCCCAACTCTTGTACTCAAAGCTTTGGCCCATGGAAGCAGGCATACCAAGGGCCTTTGTCACAACCTATCTACCTGCCTCGCTGCTTTCCAGGAGCTGTGGACTGGCACCCCAAGGTCTCTCTATACATCAGCACTACTCAAGTGTCTACCATTTACATGTCCTACCAGTACTTGACTTCTAAAATACATTACCTCACACTTGTCTAAATTTATACCCATCTGCTACCACCACCCTGCCCCAGCTATCTAGCTGATCTATGTTATGCTGTGTCCTTAGACAATCTTCTTCGCTATCTACGACTCCAATTTTCTTAGCTGTGGCTTGCCCTCTACAAAAGTTGAAGCAGCCATGAAGTGATTTTCATTGATTTCCTGCACCTCTGCTCTCACTTCCTCTCCTGGCCAAAGCAAGTATAGAGTTCACATTTTTCACCCACCAACATCCACGTTTCAACAGATCATTCAAATCTTTGGTAGTTATTTGTCACCTTAATTTGATTCCACCACCAGACACGTCTTCCCTTCCCCTCCCCTTTCCCCAGTCTTTCCCTTCACGACTCATCAGTCCACATTTTTATCTCCATCAATCACGCCCCTTCTCATAGCACTTTGGCAAGTGACTGCAGGAGACGCTTTATTACATTGTCCCTTATCGCCCAAAAAATCTTTTCCGGTGAGTCACTTGCACTTCTTTCAATCTAGTGTACTGCATTTGGTGCTTATGTGTGGTCGCTACATTTAAAGAAACCAAACTGAGATTGGTGGACGGCCTGGTGACCACCTTCATTCAGTCTACAGGATTAATCCTGAGCTTTCAATTGCCCATCAGTTTAATTTTCCATTCCCACTCTCACCTACTGCTGTGTGGCACCTAGCAATGTTCTAACAAGGCCTAATGTAAACATGAAGAACAGCACCTCATCTTCCACCTGGGAACATTGCAGCTTTTGTGACTCTCTTGAAATCTCACTTGCATTTTGCAGTTTTTATTTGTTCCTTGTTTCCTCTCCATCCAGCTGCCCTCATTAATCTATCAAGTACTCAGCTTTGTAAATAGCATATCACTGAGGCAACTTGGTCTCACTCTATCACATATATTTTTGTCCTGTCCATCCCTCCCCCACACTTTCTGCAACTTAACACAAACTTTTCTCATTTTTCCAATTCTGATGAAGAACCATTGAACTGGGACATTAACTCTCTCTCTACAGATGCTGCCTGACCTGAATATTTCCAGCATTTTCTGTTTTTATTTTAACTTTTTGGCACTTGTATTTTCCTTTTTGATTTACAATACCTCACAAGGCTCTGTGTCAAATACAGCTACAGAAACATCAGGACGTGCTAAACAAATATTGTGGCAAAAGTTATATCTTGGGACAGATGAATAAGGAATGAGGGTTAGATGGAGCAGCTTCATTTACTAGAGGTAGTGGAAATACAATGGAATAAAACTGATGTCACTAAAACTGAAATGGAATCCCACATGGATAGAAATAATAATAAAGGATTAATCATACCAACTGTTAGTCTACAGACATCCTATTAGTAAAAGAAAAATATTATTACATAGGAGGCCACTTTGGTCCAACAAGTCTATGCTGATTCACAGAGCAAACCACTTCCCCACTTCCCCTCTTCCCCTGCCCCCCCCAACTAATTTGTTTCCATGTAATCCATTCTTCTCCACATTTCCATCAACTTCCCCCAGCTAAGGGGCAATTTGCAGTGACCAGTTAACCTGCACTTCTTCGGTATATGGGAGGAAACCGGACCACCCAATGGAAACCCACATGGTCACAAGGAGAATGCGAAAACTCTGTGATAACAGCACCCAAGGTCAGGATTGGATCTGGGTCGCTGGAGCTGTGATGCAGCGACTTTACTAGTCTTGCTGTTGTGAGTGAATGGAGTTCCTTCACTGTGTACTGGTCTCCCTTCCAATCATGTGTGAGTAAACAAAAAGAGCATTTCCACTAGGAAATGATCCAGAAGAGATAATGAAAGGTAGAGGAACATATAGGCAATGATGACCATAACAAAATAAGACGTAAGATAGACATGTATAACAAAGACCAGGGTATTAGATTGGAGAAAAGATGACCTCAAAGGGCTGAGAAAAGAAGTATAATGGACAGTCATTGATAAATGGTGATACAGAACAGCAATGGAACCATTTACAATATTGCTAAGGGAGTCCAGGAATATTAGATGCCAGTAAAGAAAACAGGAGCAAACTTAAAAGTAATGTGATGCCGAGGATGAGTAAGGACATAAGGGGAAAGAATTGAATGGAAGGAAGGGAGCATACAGTAAGCATTTTTGACAGAAGGAAAACACTATCTCTGGGCAGAATGCAAAGAGAATACGAGAAAACTTGAAAGTGAAATTTAGGAAGGTAAAGATGAATTTAGATCACCAAATAAATTCATTACAAATAAAACGAAAGGGTCACTAAAGGATAGGTACAGTAAAATCAGAGATAGTTACAGTAAATGACAGTTGTTCAACACTATTTTTTGCTTCAGTATTTTCCAGGAAGATGATAGGATCTCAGGAAAATGAGATTAGGCCATTTCTTTCTTTTTCAATCTTTTTATTAATTTTCAAATTAGTACAAAATAATATATAACATTAGTAATTATACATATGGTGCAAAGAGATCAGGATACCAATCATAACAGTTAATATATATAATCACAAGGAGTACAAAAAAAAGTAATCTAGACCTCCCGTTCTCTTATTAAGTGAACAAATACAAAAGGAAAGACTGAAAAGAAATGAAATTTAATTCTATGAAAGAAGAACCCCCAAATCAAAAAAAATGATAATAAACTAAAAAAAACAAAAAGCTGGACTGATATTTCTTCAATTAAAAAGAAAAAAAATATTATGTCATCAACTCCGCTCCTCTGTATTCAAGGGTTATGAAAGGGATCTGAAAAAGGTCAGTCTATATCATATGGAAATATTGAATAAATGGACTCCAAACTTCCTCAGATCTAGGCCATTTCTATGCAACTTCAGTAGAGCCAAGAACAGTGGCATTGGAATGATACAGAACTGAGTCATTATACCTATCAGGAAATGTGAATGGCTCTTAGAACTATGGGCTTGGAGGGAGAACTTGTATTGTGAAGGGTCGTGGCTGTCATGTGACAGCACTGCCCAGCACCTGACCAAAAGACACCACCACTGTCATTCAAGGCCCGGCTCCACCCACCCATCAAGTGCACACCTGATGATTGGTCCTTTAAGCACCTTTGTACCTGGCCTCGGGCCATTGGTCTCCGGTGATCGATTAGTTCTTGCTGGCACCGGGCCATTGGCCCTTTTGAACTACCTGGGCTGGACCACCCCAGCCCTCCAGCACTATAAAGAGTGCCGCATGTGCTTGGTCACTCTCTTGATTGCTCGAGGAATCGTGAAACAATGCTGAAGAGACCATTGGTAAGAGTGTGCACTTCCACAGGTTAGGAGCGTTCTGAGTTAAGTTTCCCGGTAGCGTAGAGCCATGCCTGCACTGAGTCAAAGTGTGGCAGGCATCGTATTGTTCTCTTACCTTGATCGTTTGTACCCAGTCGTTGTGTGTGTGCGTGTGTGCATCTTACCTTTTTCGCGATTGCCCCACGCTCATGATCACCAGTGCGCGTGTGTGTATGTGTGTGCATTGCCCCCATTATCTTTTCCTATGCTTGTCTTTATAAATAAATCATTTAACCCCAAGACTGTGCTCAGAGTCCATGTCCTTCGAGACCCTTTGAATCTGTTTCACAACAGAACTGAGGAGTGAGCTGATTGGGGTCTTTAAGATTCTAAAAAGGACTTGACATGGCAAACATTAACAAGTTTCATTTGCAGGCCTGAATTTGGAGTAACCCATTAATCTCTTAGAAGTAGTGACCCTGCGCATGCTTAAATGTCATAAGTTGTGGTCAGGTTACATTAGCTTTGGTTTTTTGTATGTTTTGACCTTTGTGAATCATACCTCCTAACGGCCCTTTTTTTTATTTTACCGACGTTTATTTGCTAAAAGCACTACAAAAGGAAATCCAGTGTCAAAACTAGTACAACTAATACAAGAAAGTAGAAGAAAAACGATGCAAACTACATAACTACAGCAATAATGCTAACTAACAACCACTAAACGCACACGCACACACAGTACTTCACAATCCACGACACACGGGATCCCCTGAGGGGCCCACCGATCGAGGAACTCAACCAGGGTGCCCGCAGATACAGCGTGCTCCCTCTCCAAGGACACCCGCGCGCAGACATAAGCCCGGAAGACGGGCAGGCAGGCAGCCCGGCCGGAAACCTCGGCCACCTGCCGCCTGGACCCGTGGATGGCTGGCTTGGCCAGGCCCTGGAGAAGATCCACCAGGACATCCCCCGAATGACCTGCCCCCCCCCCCCCCCCCCACTGCCTCCCAATGGAATGGTACGGTACACCAGCTACATTGAGCAAGAGAACCAGCACCTGCCCTTGACCTGAGTCATGAACCTACAGGATGGGGTAAAGAATTAAAGCCATTTTTGTACAGAATGTAGAAGGCATTATTCTCATGAAGGGCTCACAATGTTAGCCAGACCCTGTTTGGTTGATGCCATCATCTCTGGATCCATAGAGTGATCAGGACATCCTGGCCAGATGACCACAGAACATGACACTTAGATCATGCAGAAACAGGTCCTTCAGTCCACCACGCCATCAAGCACCCACAAGATCACAAGACAAGGGAGCAGAAGCAGGCCATTCGGCCCATCGAGTCTGCTCCAAGGAAAAGGGAAAAAGAAATGGGGTGGGGAAAAAAAAACTATTCTAATCCCATTTTCCAGCCTTATCCCCATATCCCTTGATACCCTGACTATTTAGATATCTGTCTATCTCCTCCTTGAACACCCCCACTGATCTGGCCTCCACTGCTGTGCGTGGCAAGGAGTTCCACAATTTCACCACCCTCTGGGTAAAGAAATTTCTCCTCATCTCTGTCTTGAAACTGTACCCTCTAATTCTAAGATTGTGCCCTCTGGTCCTGGACTTGCCCACCAAGGGAAACAGCCTAGCCACATCTACTCTATCCTTACCTGTCAACATTTTAAATGTCACTACGAGGTCCCCTCTCATCCTTCTGTACTCCAGTGAGTACAGTCCAAGAGCCGACAAACGCTCATCATACTTAAGCCCTTTCATTCCCGGAATCATTCTCGTAAATCTCCTCTGAACCCTCTCCAACGTCAGCACATCCTTCCTAAGATGTGGGGCCCAAAACTGCGCACAGTATTCCAAATGAGGCCTCACTAGTGTCCCGTAGAGCCTCATCAACACTTCCTTACTTTTATACACTATACCTCTCGAGATGAATGCCAACATAGCATTCGCTTTCTTAACCACCGATCCAACCTGGTGGTTAACTTTTAAGGTATCCTGTACGAGTACCCCCAAGTCCCTTTGTACTACCGTACTATCAATCTTCTCTCCTTCTAGATAATAATCTACCCGCTTATTTCTGCTTCCAAAGTGTACAACTGCACATTTCTCAACATTGAATCTCATCTGCCATTTCCTTGCCCATTCTCCCAAACTGTCTAGGTCCCTCTGCATCCTTTCTATTTCCTCTATGCTCCCTACTCCTCCACTTATCTTGGTGTCATCCGCAAACTTAGCCACACAACCATTTATTCCATCATCCAAATCATTGATGTACAAGGTAAAAAGGAGCGGCCCCAACACCGACCCCTGCGGCACACCACTAGTAACCGGTAACCAACCAGAACGAGATCCTTTTATTTCCACCCTTTGCTTCCTGCCAACCAGCCAATGCTCCACCCATTTTGCTACCCTACCCATAATTCCATGACCTCTCATCTTATTAATCAGTCTCTTGTGAGGCACCTTATCGAAGGCCTTTTGAAAGTCTGAATACACAACGTCTACCGCCTCTCCCTTATCCACCCTACCTGCGATTTCTTCAAATAACTCCAATAGGTTGGTCAGACAGGACCTCCCCTTCACAAAACCATGTTGACTAGGTCCAATCTTGCCTTGCGCCTCTAGGTATTCGGTAACCTCCTCCTTGAGGATAGATTCCAATAATTTTCCCACCACTGACGTCAGACTAATAGGTCTGTAATTGCCTTTGTGCTGCCTCCCACCTTTCTTATACAACGGAACTACATTCGCTACCCTCCAGTCCTCTGGAACCATGCCAGAATCTATCGATTCCTGAAAAATAATTGCCAATGCCTCCGCTATCTCTACAGCCACCTCCTTCAGAACCCGGGGATGCACCTCATCCGGTCCGGGAGACTTATCAGTCTTAAGCCCCTTTAGTTTTCCTAGCACCTTCTCCCTATTAATCTCAACTGAACTCAGTTCCAATTTGTGAGACTCCTGACTAACCGGCACATTGCTTATGTCCTCCACGGTGAAGACCGATGCAAAATATTCATTCAATTCCCTTGCCATCTCACTATCATCCATTATAATACCTCCTGCGCCATTATCAATTGGTCCTATGTCAACCGGTGTCTCTCTTTTATTCCTTATGTATTTAAAAAAACTCTTAGAATCCTTCCGAATGTTGTCCGCCAGCTTCCTTTCGTAACTCATCTTTGCTTTCCTAATGACCTTCTTAGTTTCTCTCTGCAGATTTTTAAAAACTTTCCAATCTTCTGTTTTCCCACTAATTTTTGCTACTTTGTACGCCGCCCCTTTTGCTTTTATTTTATCCTTCACCTCCCTCGTTATCCACATCTGTGCCTTTTTTCCATTCAAAACCTTTTTTCTTGGAATATATCTGTCCTGCATTGTCCTTATTTCCTGTAGAAATTTCTTCCATTTCTCCTCTGCCGTCCCTCCAGCTAACTTACTCCTCCAATCAATTTGGGCCAACTCTTCTCTCATACCTTTGTAATTTCCCTTATTCCACTGAAATATCGATACACCAGTTATCAGCTTCTCCTTCTCAAACTTGAAACTAAACTCAATCATATTGTGATCACTTGTTCCCAGTGGTTCCATTACCTTTAGTTCCCTAATCACCTCGGGTTCACTACACAGCACCCAATCCAAAACAGCCGATCCCCTGGTGGGCTCCTCAATAAGTTGCTCCAGAAAAACATCCCTTAGACATTCCACAAACTCACTCTCCTGAGTACTACCGCCTTGCTGGATTTCCCAGTCCACCTTCATGTTAAAATCCCCCATAATTATCTTCACATTGTCACTCTGGCACGCTTTTTCTATCTCAATCTGCAACTTATGGTCCACTTCCTGACTGCTGTTCGGGGGCCTATATATGACTGCTACTATTGTCCTTTTACCCTTGCTATTTCTTAGCTCCACCCATAAGGATTCCACCTCCTCTGACCCAATGTCCTTCCTTTCTACTGATTTTATATCGCTACTAACCATCATGGCCACACCTCCCCCTCTGCCTACCCGCCTATCCTTCCTATACACTGTATACCCCTTGACATTCAGTTCCCAATCACATCCATCATGAAGCCATGACTCAGTGATTGCAACGATGTCATATTTATTAACCTGTAGTTGTGCCACTAGGTCATCTACTTTATTCCTGATGCTACGTGCATTTAAATATAGTACGTTTAGACTGGTATCTGCTATTGATTTTATTGTACTCATGTATCCCCATCAACCCTTCCCCCGATACTTGGACACCAGTAAGTATAGAACATAGAACACTACAGCACAATACAGGCCCTTCTGCCTACAATGTTGTGCTGACATTCTATCCTGCTCTAACATCTATCTTGCCCTTCCCTCCCAAATGTTAACCCTTCCCTCCCATTTCTCTATCATTCATGTGGCTATCTAAGAGATGGATCATGATGGAGTGTTGAATGGAGTATCCACATCACAGGCCGTAGCCCAGAGAGATTGGCAAGAGACTCTTGTTGGTGTTGGAATAACTTAAGGGACACGGGGATTTTCTCTGGGCATTGTTCTTCGATTGGTACTAATGAAGTGTCCAAATCAGCACCCTGAAAACGTTAGTTTGGTTTCGGTGGGTTCTGTATGTTGGTAACCTTTGCATTAATTGTAGCTCTGTTAGTAAACCAGTATCAGATGTTGTAATTACAGGTACTATAGCCTGTGCGGTTACCAGTTCTCAGACAGTGGGACACAATGCTTGTTGATTCGAAAGAGTGCTGACAATTGAGGGGAGTGTTCCCACCCTGACCTGACGTACCCATGACATTCGCTGCATTTTCTGAGCTCTCTGAATCTCACACCCTTGAGCTGCAGACTAGAAGGGACTTATTGACTCACGGATGTTATTTTAGAAAAATGTCCATTACAATATACCATAGGTTCTCTATTCTCGAGCATCTAGTCAATAATAAGTCCGTAAGAAAATTCAGAAGGAACTCATTATCCAGAGGGTGATTAGAAGGCAGAATTCATTACCACAAGGAATAGGTTCTTTATATTACGATCTTTTATATTCCACAATAACCTCTGATGCAGTAGTTAATTAAATACCTTCCTGAAATCTAAGTACATCCACCCGTTCCTGCTTATCCACAACAAACATTACTTCTTCAAAGAACCCCCAAGTTTAAAGTTAATGAAAATAAAAAGTGCAAAAATGATTTAAACTATTTAAATAATTGAAAAAAATTAAAGGAATCTCAATTTAAAATACTAAACACCACTACCCTTCACAAAACCATTCCTCTCTATTCCAATGAGCAGACTCACTGTTCCTGATATGGGTCCCTAGACACATGCCCCAAGGGTTTTGCTAAAGAATTACAGGAAGATTGTGGTGAAATCCAACATCAGAGCACAAGCATAAAGTTATCATCAGTGTTTATATCGAATGTTGTCCCCTTATTCAAGAAAGGTAGTAGGGATAGTCCAGGGAATTACAGGCTGGTGAGCCTTACGTCTGTGGTGGGTAAGCTGTTAGAAAGGATTCTAAGAGATAGGATCTATGAGCATTTAGAGAATCATGGACTGATTAGGAACAACCAACATGGCTTTGTGAAGGGAAGATCTTGCCTGACAAGCCTGATAGGGTTCTTTGAGGAGGTGCCCAGGAAGGTTGAAAAGGGTAGTGCAGTGGGTGTGGTCTACATGGATTTTAGTTTGTTTATTCTTTATTTGTCATTGTACTGTTGCAACAACAACACAACGAGATTACGATGGCACTCCCTTGCCTAATAAAAACCAAAACAGTAAATTGATAAGAGCAATAATAACTTATAAAATAAAACAAACATACTTACATAAATATAAAGTATAAAAAAAGGCAGTGTGCAAATGAACCATGATAATAATAATGATAATCAGCAGCATATCAATATCACTATATTAAATAACACCATGATGAGTCCAGCCGGTAAAGGGGGGAAGACATAGTATATGTATGTATGTATGTATAGAAGGTATCAGTCCATGTTCAACAATTTAACAACTTTAGGAAAAAAGCTGTGTTTCAGTCTTGTAGTGTGTGCAGGTACTGTCCTATATCGCCTACCAGGGGGGAGTAGTTTAAAAAGGTAGTGAGCAGGCTGAGCTGGTTCTCGAATGATGTTTAAAGCCCTTCTCCGACATCAAGCCTGATAGATGTCCTCCATCGCTGGTAACTGAGTCCCAATAATGTTTTGGGCCATCTTGATAACCCTCTGCAGAGCCTTCTGCTCCTTCCTAGTGCAGCTGGCATACCAAGCAGTAATGCTGTACGTCAGGATGCTCTCCACCGCACACCGGTAGAAGTTCACCAGAATGTTCTGAGACAGTCTGGCTCTCCTCAATTTCCTCAAAAAATAGAGGCATTGCTGTGCCTTCCTAATGACAGCTGAAGTGTGTATTGCCCAGGAAAAGTCCTCAGTGATGTATGCCCCCAGGAACTTAAAACTGGAGACTCTCTCCACAGCCTCGCCACCAATGAACACTGGACCAGGATCTATCTTCCTTGACTTCCTGAAATCTACCACAATCTCTTTAGTCTTTTGGGTGTTAAGAATGGTAGTAAGGCGTTTGACAAGGTTCTGCATGGTAGACTTCTCCAGAAGGTCAGAGGCCAAGGGATCCAGGGAGGCTTGGCCGTGTGGATTCAGAATTGGCTTGCCTGTAGAAAGCAGAGGGTTGTGGTGGAGATATTGCATTCGGATTGGAGGGCTGTGACAAGTGGTGTCCCACAGGGATTGGTTCTGGGACCTCTACTTTTTTGTGATAATTATTAACGACTTAGATGAGGGGGTGGAAGGGTGGGTTAGCAAGTTTGCAGATGACACAAAGATTGGTGGTGTTGTGGATAGTGTAGAGGGCTGTCAAAGCTTGCAGAGGGATATTGATAGGATGCAGAGCTGGGCTGACAAGTGGCAGATGGAGTTCAATCCAGAGAAGTGTGAGGTCGTACACTTTGGAAGGACAAGCTCCAAGGCGGAGTACAAGGTAAATGGCAGGATTCTGGGTAGTGTGGAGGAGCAGAGGGATCTGGGGGTTCATATCCACAGATCCCTGAAAGTCACCTCACAGGTAGATAGGGTAGTTAAGAAAACTTATGGGATGTTAGCTTTCATAAGTTGGGGGTTTAAGAGCCGAGAAGTGATGATGCAGCTTTACAAAACTCTGGTTAGGCCACACTTAGAGTACCGTGTCCAGTTCTGGTCGCCTCATTATAGGAAGGATGTGGAGGTGTTAGAAAGGATGCAGAGGACATTTCCCAGGATGCTGCCTGGATTAGAGAGTATGGATTATGAGGAGAGACTAAAGGAACTAGGGCTTTACTCATTGGAGAGAAGGAGGATGAGGGGAGACATGATAGAGGTATCCAAGATATTGAGAGGAATAGATAGAGTGGACAGCCAGCGCCTCTTTCCCAGGGCACCAATGCTCAAAACAAGAGGACATGGCTTTAAGGTAATGGGTGGGAAGTTCAAGGGAGATGTCAGAGAGAGGTTTTTCACCCAGAGAGTGGTTGGTGCATGGAATGTGCTGCCTGGGGTGGGGGTGGAGGCTGATACGTTGGACAAGTTCAAGAGATTGTTAGATAAGCATATGGAGGAATTTAAGATAGAGGGATATGTGGGAGGAAGGGGTTAGATAGTCTCAGGTGTGGTTTGAAGGGCGGCACAACATGGTGGGCTGAAGGGCCTGTATTGTGCTATATTGTTCTATGGTTCTATGGTTTAGCCAGCGAGATCAGGAATCTCGTGTTTGCACACAAATCCCCATCTTCAGACATGGGAGTTACATCCCACAGTTTGATGCCGAACTGCTAACATTTCCCATGCCATCTCAGTGACGCCTGGGCTAATGTTGTATTCTCGCTTAAAAATCATAGCAACACCTTTGCACTTTGTTTGTGCACCTGCACTGCGTTTTCTCTAACCGTAACACTAGGTTCTGCATATTACCTTGATGTACTTATTTATGGAATGATCCGTCTGGATGGCACGCAACAAAAGCTTTTCACCGTATCTCGGCACATGTGACAATAGTAAACAAATTACCACTTACAAATTACCGTTCAAGACACCACTTTTGTTCAGTGACTGATGAAATTACTGACAGGACCTGAACTTTCAGTGAGATACCAGCAAGATATCGCCACATTGCAGACATTGAGCAGAACTGCTGTGGCATCCCAGGGCACCAATGCTCAATACAAGAGGGCATGGCTTTAAGGTAATGGGTGGGAAGTTCAAGGGAGACGTCAGAGGGAAGTTTTTCACCCAGAGAGTGGTTGGGGCATGGAATGCGCTGCCTGGGGTGGTGGTGGAGGCTGATACGTTGGTGAAGTTCAAGAGATTGTTAGATAAGCATATGGAGGAATTTAAGATAGAGGGATATGTGGGAGGAAGGGGGTAGATAGTCTTAGGAGTGGTTTGAAGGTCAGCACAACATGGTGGGCCAAAGGGCCTGTATTGTGCTGTATTGTTCTATGGTTCTATGGTTCTATGGCATTGCATTGAGTGCAAGTTGTTTATTTGGGCAATTTCCTATTCAATTTTTTGGGGCTTCTTTTGCCAATCCTTTCATTAATCTTGAACACTAATGATATTTTAATTGCAGCATAGAAAATGGTACAAAACATCATCCACCTTTGGGCAGTCCAAATTAACCGATTGATTCTCACCAGCAGTGTGTGTTTTTGTGGTCACTGTGTGCGGTTGTGGTCCCTGTATATTGAATTATAGAGATGATGCAGGTATTTAAGGATCATAACAAGAACTGAATTCTTCACTATCAACATACTGAAATCATTGATCAAAAACATAGAAACACTGCAGCCATAAAGGCAATTGGGTACAAGTACTCCCCAGGTTACAACATGGTTCCGTTCCTGAAAACTGTTCGTAACCCGAACAGTTTGCAAGTTGGAAAGGCAGCCACCCGGAGATATATTTAAATAAAAAACATAGGCCAACCAAGGGCAACCTGTAGTTAAACCGCGGTGCTTAATTCAACCATTCAGATTTCTCTGCAAGATGCAATGATATTGCCATAAACCAACTTCCCACAGGGCAGAAGATGCCCGCAGCCCCACAGCAGCTGGTAAATCCATCCCGCCAGTCTCCCAAATGCTTATTCGTATGTACGGGCTGTACATAAATTGGGTGTTTGTAACGTGGGAAGGACCCCTATTCTGCAGCAAGTAACTCAACTCCTGACTCCTCAAAGATATTTTCCGCAAGGCAGATGGAGTAATTTCCATTTTTCTGGGTGAGTGCAGCTTTCAAGAAGCTCAATAGCCAGGACAAAGGAGTCGATATGAAGACATTACCAGCACATTGAAGCTGTGGTGTGCATCATCTCCAAGAAATACTGTGCCAACTCATTGAGTTAACTCTTACAATGGGATTTAACCTTATGATTTGTGCTTTTCCCAGTCAGATATCACACTCACTAAACCAACATACCCAACGTGGAGCATTCAGTTTCATTGTGACACATACAATATCCATGATCAGAAAAGTCATTCTCAGCATCTGAATTTCCAAGTAGGTGCTGTGGGTCTATTGAAAACGTTCTGATACACAGTGGAGTCAGATGTGATGATGGCATTCACTCAATATTCTTAGAACAGTTGTCACTTTTTATTGTATTTCACAGGGGACTATGTTGATTCATTATTTCTTTTAGACTTGAATTATTTGAGAACTATGTGAGTGTCTGCTCTTTGTGTGTCAGCTACAAGCATTTTAGTCACTTTCACAATCCACAGAATGTCGATATGTTAGACTTGAATGTAGAATTTACATCCCTTCAATACACAGGTTGTAAAAACGCACACCATATTAATCCTTTTAGTACCACTCTCTGAGGGGGTTGCAGAGACATTGACATTGTTGTGAAGGAAAACCTGCCTGAAAGTATCAAATGGGGGGGAAAAAACTCACTCATGAAGCTTTCTATATTAAATGCTCCAAAATTTGTATTTATTGCTGGGAGCACCATCACAAGTCATGTCTTGGTTAAGGAGTAATTGTGCAGTTTCTTTACTATGCTCAATGTCTCCATTCATTTGACTTTGTTCCTAAGCAACATATTAGAGCAAAATGTTAGATTGGTGCTAAGCTCGATTCCAATTGACCTTCAATGATAATTGGTTTCCTGCATTTAATTGTCTTTAAATATGGTATATTTGCTTCAAGCGTATTTTTACATAAGAAGCAAGTCAATTATTTTCTTTCACTAAGAGGACTTACTATTATACCCAACTGAAATACACTGTATAATTTAGTTTTTGAACATGGATAAAACAAGTAATTGTCCAGTATCTTATTTGATAAACTGTGTGCCTTGCATTGGAATGATTACTGGGCTCTGTCAAATTATTTGATGTGGGAATGGAAAATTGCCCAGGAAGGAATCCATTTGTTAATTACTATTATTGGTAAAACCCATGAAGGCATTTGTCTTGTCACTTCAGGGAGCAACGGATCAGTGTTCTTGTGCTACGAAGACTCAGACCTGATCAGTACTTGGAAGGGAGACCATCCAGGAATAGCAGGTACAGTAGGATAATGCCTGGGGAACACTTCATCTGACCAGTAGACTGAATAAGGATCCCCCTCGTGTTAGACAAGCAAATCACTCCTTGCTGAGTGAGGCAGAATTGTTAATGAATTTAATTTTAAATTCAAAAACTTAATTCAATATGACCTATACAAAATTTGCACACAAAATAGTTCAAATTTATCTGCTCAGGCAGCTGACACTAACTTTTTAACCTTCATAATGACAAATCATTTACAATGACACACAGCAACCCAATTTGCATACAGCAAGGTCACATTGATAAGGTAATTATATATGTAAATTGGTAAATTGTTTTTTTATTGTCACACGTACTGAGGTACAGTGAAAAACTTGTTTTTCATCATTTCATAAAACAGTGTATTGAGGTAATACAAGAGAAAACAGTAACAGAGTGCAGAATAAAGTATTACAGGTGTTACAGTTACAGGGAAAATGCAGTGCAGGCAGACAATAAGATGCAAGGCCACAGAGAGGTTGATTGTGAGGCCAAGAGTCCATCTTATCGTACTAGGGGGCCATTTAATAGTCTTATAACAACGGGATTGGAACCGTCCTGGACTGGGTGATATGTGCTTTCAAGCTTTTGTACCTTCTGCCCAATTGGTTGGGGGGGGAGGGGGGAAGTTGGGGAAAAGAGAGAATGCCAGGGGTGGGGGGGGGGGGGTGGTGGGTTTGGTGTCTTTGATTATGTTGGCTGCTTACTGAGACAGGAGAAGTGTAGACCGTCATTCACAGTCAACTTCTGTAGCGTATACAGAAGTTTGAAGAACAGCATTCATCAAAATAGCTCAATGTCCACCACAAGCCAGTAGACGAGCCTCGGTTTATATTTAGAGATCAAAGAAAAGTGATAGCCTAGCCAGTTAGGTCTGTAGCAGCAAGTTTATGGCCAGGAAGCCATACAGGCAAGTTCAACGTTGGAATAAAGTCGGCCGGTGTTCCGACCGTGGTATCCGGTGTTGTAAACGTTGGGGAGCACATGGTGATACAGCCTAGTCCATACACTCCGCATTAAAACCCTCTGGTTTTCGCCTCCTTTGATACATTTCTATAAACTCATGCTACGGAACCCTTCAGCAGTGGCCGTTCTCTTTGTTATTTGGATTGCTTTGTTACTTTCAGAGTTAAAGCCGTTGTATGAAGGCAGGCTGATTTCTTTTGGGGGGGGGGGGGGTGAAATTGATGTGAAATGAAATCCCTTACTCAGAGCACGATATCGCCATAAAACGTGAGGCAGGTGCTAAGGAAAAAAGTGAAGGTTGAGTGCAGGAAGGACAGTAGAGGGCGCGTTGTCCGACTGGGATCAAGGTGCATTGAGTGCTGATTGAGTCGGGGAGCGCTGTGTCAGGATGTGCTTGATACCCAACGCTACGTAGCGAAAGGAGGGAAAACCGCCCAATCTCCTGCTTCATATGAGCCCTATATCTCAGACACAAAAAAATCACACAGGCGTTTAATGCTTTAAAAAAAATCACAAGGTGCTGGTTAACAAATTCCTGCATGTTTAGCAGCGGGTGCTTTTCGAAGCTTTAAAATTCTATAATACACATATATTTTTAACAGGCTTTGAGCTGCCCGCTGAGTGAGTATTGTGGCATTTGAGATCGAGGGCGGTGAAAAAACATAGCCCTCCCACTGTAACAGACAAGTCGGGAGCCCAGCAGCCGGTGGATGTGCCTCACGCACAAGGCTTGCTTTGTGTAGTGGGCGAGAACATTGCATCTCCTCAATGCACAAGACCTCTTTTTTTTGCATCATGGATGCAGTAATTTTTTTGCATGCTGCAGATAAGTTATCTAACCTGAGCTGCGTATTTATTATTTTGCATTAGTGCCGTCCCCACGTTATTAGCAATGCATCGAGGTTAAAAGCAAAACAATCTTTTTTTAAAAAAGGGAGAATCGGTTAAGATTTATTTGGCTTGTTTAGCAGCGACCGAAAGGCTGTAAGCTCTCAGCTTGCAAAGTCCACCAAATGCTGCATTGTTACAACCTTTCTCATTGTCTGCATCCCCAGAGACCCGGAGGACCATGTGAAGCAGGTTACCCCCCTTCGCCCCCCTCATCCCTCTCCTTGCACCAAGCATGGTGCCGCGGTGGCTGTGCCCCCGCTCCCGGCTGTCGCTTGGGGTAGCCCTGTGTGTCTTTGTCCTCTGCTGGCTCTACGTTTACCCGGTTTACAGGATCCCCAACGAGAAGGAGATCGTCAGCGAGATCCTGCAGCAGGCGAAATGGAAGAGGAACCAGACAGCCGTCGCTGGTTTCAGGTAGGAGAGGGAGGGAGCGAGGGGAGAACGGTCGGTGCGGGGAGACATAACGGTACAGTGATCTTTCATTGACGGCCAAGGTGGAAGGAGCCGGTGAAGTAATCAGAGCAGCGCAGTGTCTGCATTACATACAGCAAGGGACAATGTCTCTTCCACACATATCCACAGCCCCATTGTACAGACACACCCACACATGGATATATTCACACACAGCCACAGACCAGTTCAAATATATCTATTTATTTATATGTGTATGTCTGTGTATATAATATGCACGTATACACAGGAATAAACTGTACAGATTCCAATTCAAAAACGTCTATGTCTGTATCTGTATATACATATGAGAATCCATATGCCAATTCAGATATATCCATTGATTTATTTATACGTGTGTGTGTGTGTGTGTGTGTGTGTATAACATGCATATATTCTCAGGAATTTACACCAATCCAAAAATGCCCATTTATTTATAAATATACGTGCGCATGTGTATAGATCGTATATAAAATGCTCTCATATACACATGAACATCCACATACCAATTGAAAAAATGCCCATTTATTCATGTGCGTGCATAACATGCATATCTACATGTGAACATACATCCACATGTGTTTACATGCATGCACACATAGAGGACTGTGCTAGGCGTCATTAAAGCGACCAGCTCCCAATGAACATACCTCCTCAAACATCCTTCTCCAGCTGTAACTTGTATATTTCACTCGCTGGGACTCAGCTGTTGGGGTAGTTAAACTAGCAGTGGTGTATGTAAAATAGAGTTTGATCTTCCTGTATGAACCCACAGTGTCAAGTCTCCAGGGCTGTGGAAAAGGGTTGGTTTTAGGTTTGCATAAATGATTCTACCTGTAGCCTTTAAGTAAGCCTCCGCTGCTTTTAGTTGTAACCACACAGCCTTAGAGAAGTAGCAGGGAGCTGATTAGAAAGTCAACAAATAAATGAATATTGCATTTCTGATTTTTGTTTTAGTTAATTAGAGATCTTACCTTCAAATCAACTGCTAATGGGTTAGATGTGACTCTGGACATTTCCTGTCTAATTTACATTCTTTGTGAAGGAGTAGAGTATTATACCTACTACTTACTGGGCCTCACCAATATAGCCCTGTGTAGCATAGTTATCTATCATTTGCCGTGCTTATTCTATGAGCCAACGACTGTAGAGGTCAGTGGTCATTTGGCAGGTTATACCGCTATTAGATGTGTTGTTCCCTCCCCACCTTCCTGCCTTAGTGTCCCAAGCAAAGAAATGTGTGTTGTGAATGCAAAGATCCCACAACGGAGATGCTGCTCAGTGACACAAGCTGATCACTCCCAAGCAGTTGAGTGCCCGTGGTGCCTGGTCATAGAGTCTTACAGCACGGAAACAGACCCTTCGGCCCACCGAGTCCGTGCCGACCATCGTTCCCATTTACATTAGTCCCATTTTATTCCCCTTACACTCCCATCAACTCTCCCCAGATTCTACGATTCACCACCACACTAGGGTCAATTTACAATGACCAATTAACCTACCAACTGGCGTGCCATTGGGATGTGGGAGGAAACCAGAACATCTGGGGGCAAACTCACACAGTCACAGGGAGAATGTGCAAGCTCCACAACACACAGCATCGGAGGTCAGGATTGAACCTGGGTCACTGGAGCTGTGAGGTAGTAGCTCTACTAACTGCGCCACTGTGCCACTCATACCGGCACTGAAATCCCACATGATTAACACCTGTGTAGAGACTCTGATGCCACTGGGGAACACAGAGATGTTTAGGAGTCTCAGGAACCTAATTAATCGTGTATGTAAGGTGTTCTCAGACTGGACACACCATGAAGATTCAAGGTAAGAAAACTGAACCCATTCTACCTTAAAGAACATAGTGGGTGGAAAAAGAACAGGAAACCTAGCACTGGCCAATGACCATGTCAAATTCTTCTGCACTGTCAAGGTCACCCAACCCAAACACCCAAGAGCCCACCCTGCTGAAAGCAAGAATGGGGAAGAGCCTGTCAAGGTCAGGGGCAGTGTAGCACCCTCTGGGAAGAAGGCTTTAAGAACTTCCCAAACCAGACTTTCCTTGATGCGAGCTTGACTGCATCCCATAGCACGCGGTTTTCTACAAGCCTCAGCACTATCCCAACACATGGCGGGAGGTTTGAAGAGGCCAACATGTCAACAGCAAGGCCGCTAGAGACGAGAAAGTCCATGCTGAAGTTCTGAAGCTTAACGGAGAAGTCCTTCTGGTGCCACTGTGCGGCCCTCACCACCCACATCTGGGAAAGGGGAGTGTGGCAGGGGATCTCAGAGAAGCTGTAATTATGACCGTCTTCAAGAAAGGAGATGTCTGACTGTGGTACCTACTGAGAGGTGTCCAGCTGTCTGCCACAGAGAAGAACCATTGCCATGTTCTCCTCTGCCAGCTCCTCCCAGTGGACCCCCCAAGAGCTGTGCGCTGAATCACAGTGTGGATTCGTCATCCAGAGGCAGAGCGGGGCGGACCTTCACCATTCGATAAATCAAAAAAGAACGTAGGGGAGCAGCACCCAACTGTTCTCAGCCCTTTTTTGACCTCACGAAAACCTTCCACTCCCATCAGCCAAGGGGACTGTGGAGAATCCTTCTCAATTTTCTTGGTCCTGAGAAACGTGGTACCTTTCTACATCTGCTACATAATGATATGCAAATCATAACCACAATCAACAGGTCTGCCCCAGACCCAATCCCAGTGCAAGATGGGGTAAAGCAAGGTGATGACATCGCGCCAGTCCTCTTCCTCGCTGTGACACTGCACCTCACCTTGAACAGGCTCCGTGCTGGAATGGAGTCAGTCTTGAGAATGACCTCAGGAGATTGTTCAGCCTTTGTTCTTTGCAGTCCAGAACAAACGTCAGTCATCACCTTGCAGCACTTAAGATGATTCTTGAGTATGTGTGCACCTGGAGACAGAGTTCCAAGTCATCATCCATTCCTTTGCTGATGCTTGCAAGGGAATGAGCCTTACACTAAACATCCGGAAGGTAAAGGTCCTCTCTCAGACTGGCCTCCCTTCCCCTCCAACAACACAGGTCCACAACAGGACTCTGAAAATGTGGACCGCTTTCCATATCGTGTGAGCTGCCTCTTAGCAAAGATATCGATGATGAAGTTCACCATAGCCTTCAGTACAGCAGCACAGCCATTGTCTCCCTGAGGAAAGGACCATTCAAAGACTAAGACCAGCACCAGGCTCCAGGTGTGGTGGGCAGCAGTGATTCCCCGCCCTCCTGTTCACTTTTGAAGCTTGGGCTACCTACAGCAGGCACCTCAAGGGACTGGAGAGATACCACCAGTCTTCAAAATCTTCCGAACCCAGTGGCTGGATCGTTGAAGCAACGTCAGCGTTCTCTCCCAGGCCAACGTCCCCAGCATCCAGACTCTTGATTACACTCAACTATCTCCAGTGGACAGGCCATGTCATTCTTATGCCTGACACCAAACTCCCCAGATGAGTCGGCTGTAAATCTAAAATAAAAACAGAAAATGCTGGAAATACTCAGCAGGTCAGGGTGCGTCAGTGGGGAGAAACGGCATTAACGTTTCAGGTGAAATGAACTAGTGACGCGGGCATCACTGTAGCAGGAGAGGAGAGAAGAGCATATAAAGTAAATGGAGCAGGTGTCTAGTGGGCAGAGATGGTTGGGGGAGCATAAGAGGGATGGTAGTCTTAACTGCATTTATTTTACTGCAAGGAGCCTTGCAGGTAAGATCGATGAGCTGGGAGCGTGGATCAGCTCATGGGCTTTGATATTGTGGCAATCCTGAGGGATGGGCAGGAATGACATCGCAACGTTCTTGGGTATAGTACTTTCAGGCATAACAGGAGGGGGAGGAAGCGTTGCACTGCTAATCAGGGAGAGCACTGTAGCAGTACTCAGGGAGGACATCCTGGAGGAATCGGCAAATGAAGTTATACCTATGTGTAGAACTTAAGAAAGGGGGGGCAATCACTTTGATCTGATTACACCATAGGCCTCTAAATAGTCAGCAGGATTCAGAAGAACAGACTTGTGGATAAATAGCAGTAGGGTGTAAAAACAATAGGGTTGCAGTAGCGGGTGATTTTAACTTTCCCAAAGTTGACTGAGGCTCAGGTGGGGTGAACTTTGTTAAATGCATCCAGGATGGGATTTTAAAACAGTATGTACTCAATCTTATTTCAGGGAATGATGATGGTAAATTGGTAAATAGGTTTATTATTGTCACATGTACTGAGGTACAGTGAAAAACTTTGCTTTGTATGCCATCCATACAGATCATTTCATCACATTGGTACATTGAGGTAGTACAAGGGAAAAGCAATAACAGAATGCAGAATAAAGTGTTACAGTTACAGAGAAAGTGCAGTGCAGGCAGACAATAAGGTGCAAGGCCATGATAAGGTAGATGGTGAGGTCAAGAGTCCATCTTCTTGTACAAGGGAACCATTCAATAGTCTTAAAGCAGTGGGATAGAAGCTGTCCTTGAGCCTTGTGATATGTACTTTCAGGCTTTTGTATCTTCTGCCCGATGGGAGGGGGGAAAAGAGAGAATGTCCGGGGTGGGTGGGGTCTTGGATTATTATGGCTGCTTTATTGAAGCAAAGTGTAGTCAGAGTCTGTGGAGGGGAGGCTGGTTTCCGTGATGTGCTGGGCCGTGTCCACAACTCTCTGCAATTTCTTGTGGTCCCGGGCAGAGCAGTTGTCATACCAAGCTGTGATGCATCCAGATAGGATGCTTTCTGTGGTGCATCTATAAAAATTGGTGAGGGTCAACAAGGGCATACCAAATTTCTTTAGCCTCCTGAGGAAGTGGAGGCACTGGTGAGCTTTCTTGGCTGTGGCGTCTCTGTGGTTGGACCAGGACAGGCTATTGGTAAAGTTCACTCCTAGGAACTTGAGACTCTCAGCCCTCTCGACCTCAGCACCGTTGATGTGAAAAGGAGCGTGTGCACCATCTCCCTTCCTGAAGTCACTGACCAGCTCTTTTGTTTCGTTGACATTGAGGGAAAGGTTGTTGTCATGACACCATGCCAGTAGGCTCTCTATCTCCTTCCTGTACCCCGACTCATCGTTATTTAAGATTCAGCCCACTACGGTGGTGTCATCTGCAAACATGTAGACGGAGTTAGAGCAGAATCTGGCCATGCAGTCATGAGTGTATAGAGAATAGAGTAGGGGGCTGAGGACGCAGCCTTGTGGGGCACCAGTGTTGAGAATAATCGTGGCGGAGACGTTGCTGCCTATCCTCACTGATTGCAGTCTGTTGGTCAGGAAGTCAAGGACCCAGTTGCAAAGCGAGGTGTTAAGTTCCAGGTGTGAGACTTTGGAGATGTGTTTGCTTTGAATTATGGTATTGAAGGCAGAACTATAGTCAATAAATAGTAGTCTGAAGTAGGTGTCTTTACTACGCAGATGCTCCAGAGATGAATGTAGGGCCAGGGAAATGGCGTCCACTGTAGACCTGTTTTGGTGGGGGGGGGCGGATTGCAGTGGGTCGAGGCTGCCTGGGAGGCTGGAGTTGATGGTGCCATGACCAGCCTCTCAAAGCACTTCATGATGGTGGATGTCAGAGCCACCGGGCAGTAGTCATTAAGGCACATTACCTTGTTTTTCTTTGGTACTGAGATGATAGTGGTCTAGTGTTTGAAGTGTCTCAGAATCAGGTTTATTATCACTGACATGTGTCGTGAAATTTATTGTTTTGTGGCTGCAGTACAGTGCAAGACATAAAGACATAAAAATTACTATAAGTTACAAAAATAAACAAATCGTGCAAAAGAGGAATAACGAGGTAGTGTTCATGGGTTCATGGACTGTTCAGAAATCTGATGGCGGAGGGGAAGAAGCTGTTCCTGAAACATTGAGTGTAGGTCTTCAGGCTCCTGTACCTCTTCCCCGATGGTAGTAACGTGAAGAGGGCATGTCCCAGATGGTGAGGGTCCTTAATGATGGATGCCGCCTTCTTGAGGCGCCGCCTCTTGAAGATGTCCTCGATGGTGGGGAGGGTTGTGCCTATGATGGAGCTGGCCTCTGCAACCTCTTTCGATCCTGCACATTGGAGCCTCCATACCAGGCGGTGGTGCAACCAGTCAGTTGCTCTTCACCGTACATCTGTAGAAAATTTGCAGGAGTCTTTGGTGACAGACCAAATCTCCTCAAACTCCTAGTAAAGTAGAGCCACTGGCGTGCCTTCTTCATGATTGCATCAATGTGTTGGGCCCAAAGATAGATCCTCTGAGATGGTTGATGCCCAGGAACTTGAAGCTTGCTCACTCTTTCCACCGCTGACCCCTCAATGAGGACTGGTGTGTGTTTCTCCCGACTTCCCCTTCCTGAAGTCACAATCAGTTCCTTGGTCCTTGCGGACATTGAATGTGAGGTTGTTGTTGCGACACCCACTCAACCAGCTGATCTATCTCACTCCTGTACACCTCCTCATCGCCATCTGAGATTCTGCCAACAGCAATGGTGTCATCGGTGAATTTATAGATGCCGTTTGAGCTGTGCGAGCCACACAGTCATGAGTGTAGAGCAATGGGCTAAGCACGTATCCTTGAGGTGCGCCTGTGTTGATTGTCAGCGAGGAGGAGATGTTTACTACCGATCCGCACTGACTGTGGTCTCCCAATAAGGAAGTCAAGGATCCAGTTGCAGAGGGAGGTACAGAGGCCCAGGTTTTGAAGCTTGTTGATTAGTACTGAGGGGATGATGGTGTTGAATGCCAAGCTGTAATCAATAAACAGCAGCCTGATGTATGTTATGCTGTTGTCTAGGTGCTCCAAAGCCGAGTGGAGAGCCAGTGAGATTGTATCTGCCGTAGACCTATTGTGGCGGTAGGCAAATTGCAGCAGGTCCAGGTCCTTGCTCAGGCAGGAGTTAATCCTAGCCATGACCAACAGCACTTCACCACAGTAGATGTGAGTGCTACTGGGCAATAGTCATTGAGGCAAGCTCACCCTGCTCTTCCTTGGGCACCGGTATGACTGATGCCCTTTTGAAGGAGATGGGAACCTCCGATTGCAGCAGTAAGAGGTTGAAGATGTACTTGAACACTCCAGCTAGTTGGTCGGCACAGACGTTCAGTACCCTGCCAGGTACCATTGGGGCCTGATGCCTTGCGAGGGTTCACCCTCTTGAGGGATGTTATGATGTCGGCCTCCGAGAGAGGGATCACCAGAAGCTGTAGGGATTCGCATAGGTATAGTGTTATTCTCCCTTTCAAAGCGTGCATAAAAGGCGTTGAGCTCATCGGGGAGTGAAGCATCACTGCCATTTATGCTGTTAGGTTTCGCCTTATAGGAAGAATGGCATGCAAACCCTGCCACAGCTGTCGTGCGTCTGATTGTGGTCTCTAATTTCACCCGGAATTGTCTTTTCGTTCTCACGATGTGTCTGTGGAGGAATCCTTTGTGAACAGTGATCACAATTTGGTAAGCTTTAAGGTAGTCATGGCAAAGGATGAGGTTGAGCCTAGAGTTAAGGTCTTGAATTGGGGGAGTGCTGACTTCAATGTTATAAGACAGGACGTGGTGAGAATAGATTGGAAAGAGCTGCTGGAGAGAAAAACAACATCAGATAAATGAGAGACATTTAAAAGTGAAGTACTGAGTCACCATGTCTCTCTAAGGGTAAGAAGCAAAGATGGTAGGATTGAGGAACCTTGGTTAACAAAGGAAGTTGAGGGTTTGATCAGGAAAATGAAGGAAGTGGACGTCAGGATGTCAGGTTGGATGAAGGATGGGAAAGTGGTATCAGTGAACCCTTTGAGATTTATAAAGGATGTAGGTGAGATCTTAAGAAAGCAACCAGGAAGGCAAAAAAGGAGACATGAAATGGCCCTGACCAATAGAATTGAAGAGAATTCCAAAGCCTTTTGTAAATATTTTAGAAGCAAGCTGGGGAAAAAGTAGGTCCCCTCAGGGATCAAAAGGGAGGTCATTGAGTGGAGCCAGGGTATATGTGTGGTGTCCTGAATGAATACTTCACGTCATTAGTCACCAGGAAGAACGATGGGGAGGATAGAGAGTCAAAGGAGTGACAGTCTGGAACATGTTGTATCAGGAAAGAGGAGGTGTTGGAGACATTGATAGACATTAAGGTGGACAAATCCCCAGGGCCTGATGAAATCTGTCCCAGTGTGTTGAGAAGAGCAAGGGAGGAGATTCCTGGGGCTCTGATGGTGATTTACACATCATCTTTAGTCACTGATGAGGTACCGAAAGACTGTAGGGTAACTAATGTTCCCATACTCAAGAAGGGCAGTAAGGATAAGCTAGGAAACGACAAATCAGCCCTACATGGTAGTAGGCAATCTACTGGAAAAAATTCTTAGGGATAGGATCTATGATCACTTGGAGAGGCAGGGATTGATTATAGGGAGTCATCATGGTTTTCTTCATGGGAAATCCTGCCTCACAAATCTGATTGAGTTTTTTGAGGAGGTTACGAAGAAAATTGATGAAGGTGTGGTGGTACACGTGGACTTCAGCAAGGCATTTGACAAGGTGCTGTGCAATAGGCAGTCCGGAAAGTTAGAGCACATGGGATCCAAGATGTTTTGGCAAAATAGATCCAAAATTGGCTTGGTGATAGGAGGCAGAGGGTCGTGGTGGAGGGTTGGTGCTGGGATCTAATGACTTTAAACTTTTAAACTTCATTTATACAGCACGGTAGCAGGTCCTTCCCGCCCAATGAGCCCTCTCCACCCCATTACACCGTGTTAACCTACTAACCCGTACGTCTTTGGAATGTGGGAGGAAATAGGAGCAAACCCACACAAACACAGGGAGAACGTACGAACTCCCTACAGACAGCGGCAGGAATTGAATCCCAATCAGTGGCGCAGTAATAGCATTATGCTAACCGCTACGCTACCGTGCCTTGGCTCAGAATAGCTGTGATCCAATAATTAAGTTTGCTGATGACACAAAGAATGATGGAGTTGTAGACAGCGAGATTGCCTCAGCATATAGATCACTAGCAGAGCAGTGGCAGATGGAATTTAATCCCGACAGGTGTGAGGTAATACATTTTGTGTTGACTAATACTGGCAGGACATGAACAGTAAACGTTTGGAGGGTTGATGTACAGAGGGACCTCGGGGTGCAAGTTCATAGCTCCCTGAAAATGATGACACAAGGTAGTGAAGAAGTTGTTTAGCTTGCTTGCCTTCATAGGCAGGGGTATTGAGTATAAGAGTTGGGACATCATGTTCCAGCCGTACAAGACATTGGTTAGACCACACTTGGAATATTGTGTGGTGCTCTGGTCAATATTGTGTGGTAGCGACAGAAAGGGTATAGAGGAGATTCCAGGATGTTGTCTGAAATGGAGGGTATTAGTGAGCAGGAGAGATTGCATAGGCCGGGATTGTTCTCTCTGGAACACAGGAGGCTGAGGGGTGACCTTATAGTGGTTTATGAAGTCATGAGGGGCAGCACTGAGGTGGATGGTCGCAGTGTTTTTCCAAGGGTAGGGGAGTCCAAAACTAAGTTTAAGGTGAGATGGTAAATATCTAAAGGAGATCTGAAGGGGCAAGTTTTTCACACAGAGGGTGGTGGGTATATGGAACGAGCTTCCAGAGGAGGTGCCAGAAGCAGGTACAATCACAGTGTTTAAGAAGCATTTGGACAAGTACACGGACAGGAAAGGGACAGCGGGATAAGGGCCAAATTCAAGAAAATGGAACTAGCATAGATAGGCATCTCGGATGGCATGGACGAGTTGGCCGAAGGGCCGCCTTCTGTGCCGTATGACTCTGAGGTCTGAGGCTCTTTGTCATGACTGGGCAGGAGACAAAAAAAGCTCAGTCAGCTAATGGGAGGGTGGGGGAGAGGATGTCTCTGGCAGGGTAAAACCAGGGTGACCATGGGGATAAGCTGCAAACAAGGTTACCTGGTTGTTGAGTGAATGGGAGCGGTTCGAGAGTGAGAAACGTAGACAAAAGAATGTAGGGGTTGCAAAATGCAGAGCAGGAGGACGTGCCCGGCAGGTCAGGCTCGGCTTGACCTCCACTCCCAGAGGAAAAATAAAGAAACACAAAACAAGCTGAGCCCAGATGAGCTCCGTCACAGCAAGAGACTTGCAGGACAAAGAAAGCACTTCAAAGGTGCTATCGAAACCTCCTTGGAAAAGTGTAACCCCCCCACATTCATTCATGGGAAGCCCTGGTTTGTGATGCTCAGAAGGAGCATGAGGGCAGCACTGATCAGCTCAAGTCTCGAAGCACAATAAAAACAGCAGGGATAACTCACAGCGTGGCACACAGCCCGTCAGCAGGTCAGGCAACATCTGTGGAAAGAGAAACCGTTAACGTTTCAGGTCGAGCACCCTTCGTCAGAACTGGCAAAGAGAGGAACAAGTTGGTCTGGGTAGCAGAGAAGGTGGGGAAGGGCGTTGGGTAGAGCAAAGGGAATTGCACTGATAGGATGAAATAACACGGCAGTAAAGCTTAGTCTGTATAACGTACTGTATAATCTGACTGTATATAATAAAAGATGGGAGATAAACATGAGAAGTCCTAATAGAAACAGAAAGAAAGAAGGAGTTTTCGAAAGTTGGAGAATTCGATATTGAGTCCTGCAGGCTGTCGCATGCCCAGACGGAAGAGGAGATGCTGTTCCTCAGCTTGCATTGGGCCTCACTATAATAATGCAGAAGACCACAGGAAGGTC
The DNA here is from genome assembly GCF_009764475.1 of Pristis pectinata. Taxonomy (NCBI): domain Eukaryota; kingdom Metazoa; phylum Chordata; class Chondrichthyes; order Rhinopristiformes; family Pristidae; genus Pristis; species Pristis pectinata. The sequence continues at coordinate 38,416,544 of NC_067423.1, read as the reverse complement.
AGAGTGGGAGTGGGATGGGGAATAAAAGTGGCAGGGAATGGGAAGCTCAGGGTAGTCCCTGTGGACTGAGAATAACTGATCCACAAAGCAATCACCCAATCTGCGTTTGGTTTCTCTGATGTAGAGGAGGCCACATTGTGAACACAGTACAATGCTCGACTGGAAGAAGTGCAAAGCAACCCATCCATCATGTCTATCACCTTCTGCCTCCCTGCAGCAGAGGCCGTGGACCCTATGGTTGATCAGTCAACTCGCATCTCACAGAAGAAGAGTGGAAGCAAGTCATCCTCAATTGTGAGGGACTGCCGGAGAAGAAGACAGAAGCTTTCTGCTGAAGCTTCAAAGTTTCAGTATGAAAGGCAGACAGAGCGATTTCTCGTAGTGCAGTAAAGAAAGAGTTCCTTTCGAATAGACCTTTCATGACCCAATGTCATTACCAGTGAAGTACTTTTGAAGTGTAGTCATTGTTTTCATATAGGAAATGTTACAATGAATGTGCTGTAAAGTCTCACAAATAGCTATGTAATGAACTGATAATCTGTTCCAGTGATGTTGGACAAGAATGAATAATTGGACAAAACAATGAAGAGAATTCACCTGCTCTGCATTAAGTACTAAACAGACACAAGTTCCTAATCAGAAGAGTCCTTGTAACAAACCAGGAAGGAGATTCAAGCCTGGACAATGTATGTTGTTTCTGAAGAAGGGGTTGATGTTTGTGACACAGGTCCTACAACGATGTCAGACAATACAGACACAGGTTACCCTGGCTAACTCACCAGCAAATGCCATCGCTCTCAGTTTAACCCTTGGTGAGCCACCATCTCCAATGTACCTGTGAGAGTCGCATGAGATGTACTAGGCAAGGTGTTGATTTGTCTCCAGTGTTTCTGTGGGAAACTCGAAGACCTCCAGGGGTCAATTGTTAATTGAACTTTGTAGCGTAGCGGTTAGTGCGACGCTATTACAGCGCCAGCGATCGGGGTTCGATTCCCATCGCTGTCTGTAAGGAGTTTGTACGTTCTCCCGTGTCTGCGTGGGTTTCCTCCGGGTGCTCCGGTTTCCTCCCACATTGCAGAGACGTACGGGTAGGTTAATTGGGTTTAAAATGGGCAGTGCGGACTCGTTGGGCCGGAAGGGCCTGTTACCACGCTGTAAATAAAATTTTTAAAAATTTAAAATAGGGAAGGTGAGATTGCCTTTCAGATTTTTTGGAATAGTTGAAGGAATTGCATCAATTTTAGTTCTGAGTATCTACTCCTCAGAGGTTAAATTAGGAACTGCAAGGTAAAGGAAGACAATAATTCAACAATTTCTTCAACTATCCCTTTAGTTGCATAATCCAACACTAACTAATTGTGACAATCAGTTTCAATTGGTCAATCCACAACAGATCCATGCAGCAAAGAAGAAGGTTTTAGTGGTGCAGAACTTTGGGAACCATTGTTCGAAAATCTTTTGTTCTTTCTGAGAAAGCTTTCCTCACACATGCTGTGCCTCTGGTATTCCTAGACTGTGGAGTAACATTACTTCATGAAATAAGTGCATCCAATTCGGCTTAGAATGACTCAGTGCTGTTTCAAAACATTGCCTGCTTGCTCAGTGAAGTATCAGACTGAACGTTGCTCCATGGCAACAGAGTCGGTGTGAACATAACATTTCCAGGAATATCGTGGAGTGGCTGGGACTGGAGTGCTCCACAGTCCCTGGGACCCGGTGCTGTTGTACTGATGGGCTCGAGCAAACCACAGAAGGGTTGTGGTGCACACTGTCCACTGTTGCGGCCACCATTTTAGTGCAGCGGAGACTTAGACTGAAAGCTAATGGCATGGCTTCCCAGTTAGTTAAGGTCCTCACTGGAAGCTTTGCCTTGGAGGCTAACAAAGGGGTAGCAAAGCAACTGAACATTTATTTAGTGCAGGCAGCAACGTACATCAGAGTGTAATTAAATGGAAGTGGAGAAAGCTGTAATGTGTCATCAGAGAAGGTCAGTACGACCCAACAGCCTGTCAGGCAGGGAGTGTGAGGTACACAGCCTCTGAGTACTTCAGAAAGAGATTAGTGAGGGCCTCACCCTTGTACACAGAACAGCCGATGGGAAGAGGGTCTCCCCACCACTAATATCCAGTGGTATAGATAGGGAAGGGTGTCCCCACACATGACCGGTTTCAGAGCCAGGGCCATCATCACCACAATATTCATCTACATTGAAGGGAGAATGTCTCCCTACACATAGTCTCCAGTTGCAGTGATGAGGGAGGGTCTCCCCTGTCAGTAATGGGAGGGTTCTCTATCCCCCAGCCTATTGGGATACTGATGATTGAGAATTAGAGTCATAGGAAACACAGAATGTTTACGGCATACAGCATGGAAACAGGCCCTTCGGCCCAACTCGTCCATGCCGACCAAGGTGCCCACCTAAGCTAGTCCCACTTACCCGCACTTAGCCCATATCCCTCTAAACCTTTCCTGTTCATGTACCTGTCTAAATGTCTTTCAAATATTATTATTGTATCTTGCCTCCACTACTTCGTCTGGTACCTTGTTCCATGTACGCACCATCCTCTGTGTGAAGAAGTTGCCCCCCTCGGCTCCCTTTTAAATCTTTCCCCTCTCACCTTAAGCTTATGCCGTCTAGTTTTTGGTTTGCTTTCCCTCTGCCCTTCATGATTTTATACACCTCCATAAGGTCACCCCTCAATCTCCTATGTTTCAAGGAATGAAGTCCTAGCCTGCCCAACCTCTCCCTACAACTCAGGCCCTCAAGTCCTGGCAACATTCTCATAGTTCCCACTACCCCCAGTGGAGCAGCATTAATGGGTTAAGTTTTACCTACCTCTAACCGTCCCCCACTCCCGCCACTGCCACCTCTTTCTGCCCCCCCCCCACCCACATGCAGCCTTGGTGACAAGCTGCACATCTTTTTCGTGCACCCTAACCTTCTCCCCACCCTCAACCCTCTCTCTCTGATGATGGTCTGACACTCACCTCTGATCGTGGTCCCCTCTCCCTCCTGTTTTTTTATTCTTTCCCCCTACCTCAACCCCTCATGCCTTGAAGTTACCTGCAAGGCCCTGGATTGCTGAACACAATGTACGTGCCACTTTGGAGGTCCAGCACATTGGAATATTGGGTCCTTACACTTCGAATCAAACTGGTAAGTGATCTTGTGGAGTGTTGCCCCAACTCATTTCACCCTTTGAGGACTTCCTAGACCACTGCATTTTAGAAGAATGGTGCCTGATGGTCAGTATAGTCTCAGTGGGCCAAAGGGCCTGTTTCTGTGCTGTATCCCTCTACGGCTCTACGATTAACACACACACAGAGCTCAGCATTCCCATAACCGATACAACTCCATAGTCCTGTGACATCCAGCAATTAAACTTCTAACGGGAGGAGGAGGCTCCAAGAACAAACCCATTCTCACCGTGTTTCTCATCTAGATGCCAGCATCTGCAGTCCTTTCTTTCCCTTTTCCCTCTAAATCTTCCCTATCCATGTAACTGTCCAAATGTCTTTTAAAGGTTGTAATTATATGTGCCTATACCACTTCCTCTGGTGGAGTTGGTCAAGTGAGTACCAAAGATGATGTTGGAGCATTCACATCCCTGTTCAGCCAGAGGTGCCAGGTGAGTAATCCATCCCTGCTTCCTTCTGAGATCTCCAGCACCACAGAAGCCAGACGTCAGCCAATTCAATTCACTCCACTTGATGACCATTAGCTGAGAGCCCTTGTCATCAAACTGGAGAGGCTGCAAATATGATTTACGAGGATGTTACCAGGACTGGAGGGCTTGGGTTATAAGGAGAGGCGGGATAGGCTGGGGCTGTTTTCCCTGGAGCGCAGGAGGCTAAGAAGTGACTTTATAGAGGGTTATAAAGGGGCATAGATAAGGTGAATGGCCACAGTCTTTTTCCCAGGGTGGGAGAGTGCAAAACCGGAGGGCATAAGTTTAAGGTGAGAGGGGAAAGATTTAAAAGGGACCCCGAGGGACAAGTGTTTCACACAGAGGGTGGTGCAAATATGGAATGAGATGCCAGAGGAAGTGGTAGAGGCACGTAAATTTACAACATTTGGACAAAAATTTACAACATTTACAAAAAGACATTTGGACAGTTACATGGATAGGAAAGATTTAGAGAGAAAAGAGAAACAAAGGACTGCAGATGCTGGAATCTGGATGAAAAACACGATGATGCTAGGGGAACTCAGCAGGCCAGGCAGCATCCGTGGAGAACAGCAGGCGGTCGACGTTTTGGGTCAGGACCCTTCTTCAGGACTGAAGATAGGAAAAGGGGAAGCCCAATATGTAGGAGGGAAAAGCAGAGCAGTGATAGGTGGACAAAAGAGAGAAGGCAGGGTGGGCATAGGGAGGTGATGGGTAGATGCAGGTAAGAGATAGTGATAGACAGGTGTGGGGGGGGGGGGGTGTGGAGAGCAGATCCACCAGGGGATGGGTAAAAGGTAAGGAGAGAGACGGAAAAAAAAGGGGGCTAGGAAAGAGAAGAAGCATGGTTGGGGTGGGGGGGGGGGGGGTCTGTCCGTAACCACGATCTGCATCTCCCCCTTGCCAGTCACTTCAACTCCCCCTCCCACTCCATCACTGATATGTCAGTCCTCGGCCTCCTCCACTGCCAGGAGAATTCCAAGTTCAAACCGGAGGAACAGCACCTTATTTTCCATCTTGGAACTTGCAGCCTAATGGCATGAATATCGAATTCTCCCACTTTAGTTAATCCCCACCCCCCCCCCTTCCCCACACCCCCACCCCCATGCCATGCTTCTTCTCTTCTTCCCTTTCCTAGCCTCTTTTTTTTTTGCTGTCACTCCTTACCTGTGACCCATCCCCTGGTGGTTCTCTCCCTTCCCCCACACCTGCCTATCGCTATCTCTTACCTGCATTTACCTATCACCACCCTGTGCCCACCCCGCCTCCCCTCTTTTGTCCACCTATCACTGCTCTGCTTTCCCCCCCACTATATTATTGGGCTTCCCCTTTTCCTACCTTCAGTACTGAAGCAGGGTCCTGACCCGAAACGTTGACCGCCTGCTTTTCTCCACGGATGCTGCCTGGCCTGCTGAGTTCCTCCAGCATCATAAGATTTAGAGGGATATGGTCCAAACACAGGCAAATGGGACTCGCTCAGTTAGGCAAGAGACGAGTTGGACCAAAGGATCTATTTCTTTGCTGTATAGCTGTATGACTCTATGACACAGGTTAAGGGATAAGATAATGTATGTGTTGAAGACCTGTGCTCCAGAACTAAGTAGGCCTCAGTATAGTTACAGCACTGGCAACAACCGGTTAACGTGGAGAATTGCTCAGGTGTGTCCTCTCCACACCTGGGTTGTGAATGGGATCAGATCTGGGCAGCTGGAGAACAGCTGTGAACACCTATCTAGCAGCAAGTGGGGTACGACTGGGAACTGCTGTCGGCAGCTGGAGAGTGAGTAAGCAGCTGGTGGTAGCCGTGGTGTGGACAGGAACATCTATGGGCGCATGGATTATGAACAGGAGCAGATGTTGGCTGCTGGAGTGTGAACAGTTGCAGCTTGTTACAGCTGGAGTGTGACTGTGAACAGTTGTTGAGTCTAAATATGAACAGGAGCAACTGCTGGCACTCAATGTGAACAGGTGAAGCTGTTGACATCTGGAATGCGAAGAGGAGGCACATATGTTGGCATCCAGAGAGTACTGGGAACAGCTGGAGTGTGAATTGGAACAGCTGTGAGCATCTGGAGTGTGAATTGGAACAGCTGTGAGCATCTGGTGTATGAATGGGAACAAGACAGAGGCGAGTTTATTGTCATCTGCACAAGTCCATGTGTGCACAGATGCAATGAAAAACTTTCTTGCAGCAGCATCACAGGCACATGGCATATAAGCAGCATTCACAATAAAAACAGATTAAACATAAATTATACAATTTTTACAAGAAAGAACAGAATTAGAACAAAAAAGACACGGTCCATTTTACTGCAAAAAGATCAAAGTGGTCATAGTGTTGCTATACTGTAGTGATTAGGGTTGTGCAGGTTGGTTCAAGAACTGAATGGTTGAAGGGAAGTAGCTGTTCCTGAACCTGGTGGTGTGGGAGTTCAGGCTTCTGTACCTCCTGCCCGATGGTGGCTGTGAAAAGATGGCATAGCCTGGATGGTGGGGATCTTTGATGACTGATGTTGCCTCATGTAGATATGTCCGATGGTGGAGAGGGAGTGCCGGTGTTGTACTGGGCTGAGCTGTTGGCATTTGGGAAGCAAATGGGAGCAGCTGGAGAGTGAAGGCGAACAGCTGGTGGTCTCTGTTGCCTGTCTTCCCAGATGTATCTGTAGATGTCCTGATCATTTGGTGTAAATCTGCCTCACAGTTACCTGGACCTCCTACTGCAGCTACCTCAAAGCAATACCACCAACGCTGTTTCTGCAAAACCTCCAAACTCACTGGAAGGAGAAGCAAATCTCTCCCAGGGCAACGTGCCACAGTGCTGAAGCCCTTGTTCCTGTCAGCCAGGACGTTGGGTGTAGTTTGATGGACCAACGCTTGAAGCAGACTATTCCAAGCTTGCCTTAGGAAGGGGTTACCAGGTGAAAATAGTCAAGGATGTTTTCATGGCCTCTTTGGAGAAATGCAACATCTCCGTTCACCCCTGGGAATCTCTGACCCATGACCGCTCAAAGTGAAGAAAGTACATTCAGGATGGGATTGAGAACCTTGAGTCTGAGTCCTGGGAGGCACACAGAAGTCCTGTGTAAATTGCAGAAAGAGCGCATAGCTTCACAAACCGTCCACTCACATGCCCCGTCAGCTACCTTACAGCCTCAGAGGAAGAAGCTTTGCTCTGTAATTCCCAGTGTCCTGTCCAATCATTCCTGCATTTCCAGTGCTCCTGTCAGGCCTGTTCCTACCTCACTCTTCCTTTAGCTCTCTGGCACTTGCTCACACTCTCACCTTGCTGACTGTACAGGTTTGGTCTGGCCCCACTTTGCTTGCAATTTTACACATAAAGTGAAAAGCTACTAGGCAATTGGAATTTGAAACCAAAAATAGTTTCAGTAATCCTTTCATTATATTTGAGGAAGCTCGGACACTTGCATGGTCTTTGTACAATTGATACACACAGGTGTAAATGAAATGAAAATCAAAAGCAAACCCCTCAGATGTTGGAAATCTGAAATAAAAACAGAAAATTCGTTCTGATGAAGAGGTCGGACCTGAAACGTTAACTCTGTTTCTCTTCCCGTAGCTGTTAAGTGACCAGCTGAGCATTTGCGATGTTTTCTGTATATGATATGACTTTGTTTTCCACATTGCTAGGGACTTATTATTCATCAACTTACTCTTATGCTAAGGCTCTACGAACTGTTATGAAAGCTTTGGGTTTTACTGGGTTAGCAGTAATGCACACTGTTCTTGCTGAATCATTATGACACAACAAGTCATTCATTATATCGTGCAGACACAAACTACCAATTTATTTGCCATCCAGGTGAATAGCTCCACTTCCTACCTAACCTACCAGTATTTATTGCCCATCCCTAACTGGTCCTGAGAAGACAGGGGTGAGCCACCTTCTTGAACCACTGCATTCCTTCTGATGAGGGCACGGCACGGTGCTGCTGGGGTGGGAGTTCCAGGATTTTGACCCAGCAGTGATGAAGGACCATTAATATATTTCCCAGTCAGGATGGTGGGCAACTTGGGAGGGGAACCAGAAGGTGGTGGTGGCCCCATGCACCAGTTGCCCTTTGTTCTTCTTGGCGGTAGATGCTACAGGTTTGGGAGGTGCTGTCAGAGCAGCCTGGGTGAGAAGCTCCAGGGCATTTTGTGGATGGTGTGCACTGCAGCTAATGTGCGCTGGTGCTGGAGGGAGTGAAAGTTTAGGTTGATGGTGGTCTGCATTGTCCTGGATGGTGTCGGCCTTCATTGTGGAGCTGCATTCACCCAGTCAAGTAGAAAGTGTTCCACCGCACTTCTACTTTCTACCTTGCAGATGGTGGAGAGGCTTTGGGGTATCAGGAAGTGGGTCATTTGACACAGGGTACCCAGCCTCTGACCTGCTCTTGCAGCCAGTTGAGTTTTAGGTCATTGCTGACTTCCAGTATGTAATGATGGGGGTTATGGCAATGCAATGACTCGAGGAGGTCATCCATCACCTGACACTTTGATGACACAAATGCTACTTGCCACTTACCAGCCCATGCCTGAATCTTGTCTGGGTCTTGCTGCACACACCATGGGCTGCTTCATTTATGAAAGGCATTGATGCAATCATCAATGAACATCCCCACTTCTGAAATGGAAGGTCATTGTTAAAACAGCTGAGAGTTTGGATAAAGCTCAGTATACCTTTCACCCAGTTGTCGGTGTGTGTCTCTAAGTGCAAATTTGGCAGAACAGAAGGAATGATATTGAAGGAGGTAGCCGGGCCTCGGACACTGCCCTGAGGAACTCCTGCAGTGGTGTCCTGGGACTGGGAGGATTGGCCTCCAACAACCACTGCTACCTTCCTTTGTGAAAGGTTTGCCTCTAACACTGGAGTGTTTTCTCTTTGATCCCGAATGACTTCTATTTTACAAGTGCTCCTTGACGCCGTGTTCAGTCAAACGCATGGAGAGCAAACCAAATTTAGCTGTTATTTCACTTTTTTTCTGACCCCAGTAAAATTCTCACACTGACCTAATCTAGTGTGAACTGCCTTCCCCATTTTTTTCCCTTTATTTTTACCGCTTCCTTTTTCTTTAATCTGACCAGTTCACTCTGCTCTGCACTAACATGAAAATGAAAATTTTGGAAATCTGAAATAAAACCAGAAAATGCTGGAAACACTCAGCAGGTCAGGCAGTATATGTGGAGAGAGAAACAGAGCTGAAACATTAACTCTGTTTCTCCTTCCACAGATGCTGCCTGACCTGCAAGTGTTTTACACTGTGGATATCAGTATCCCTGTCATTGACTTCACTTCTGGCATTTTCTTTGTCTTCTTACATACCCCTTCATGAAGATGTTGTAAGTAGTGTAAATGAACATAAGTAATGAACAGGTAGCAGTTGACTTAATGAGTGTGACAGACTGTGACAAGTGGATCTCACTGTTGGTAAATGTGATATTGCTAAGAAGGTTGGAGAGAGAGGAACAAACTTTGCTGGTTTGGCCTAAGGAGCTGTATTGAAATCAGAGCCAAGTCTTTTGGAAGCAATTTAAAATTTGGAGGAAATTAGAAGATGATGATTAATGCTGGGCCAATTCATTTCAAATGTTCGATGGATAGATTTTCATTCATCGAAGGTGGTAAGAGATATGCAGTTAAGTCTCTGATCTGCTATGATTTGTCTGGATGGCTGGGGAGCTGAGTCAGATGCATATAAGGTAATGTTGTTTCAATCATTGTGGTGAAAGTCCGTTAGGGCAACCGCTCCCTCCTTCTAATGGACGCCACTTTTGTCTGTTCGTGGATCCTTTCCCGAGCTGACTGATGCAAAAGTCACCCCTTTCTGCACATGTGCTTGCATTATACCAACTGCTGCAACAGTGCCAGAGTCTTAAGAGCTGTACTTTGTACTACATCATTGGCTGAATGTGGAAGTTTGTGTTCAACTGATAGAAATATATAAAATTATGAGAAGTATACATAAGGTGGAGGTCAGAGTCCTCTTCCCAAGGAGAAAATGTCCAATACTAGAGGCCATAGCGGTAAAATGAGAGGGAGAAAGTTTAACGGAGATGTGCGAGGCATGTTTTTTATGCAGAGAGTGGTGGGTGCCTGGAACAGGCTGCCAGGGGAGGTGGTGGAAGCAGATGGTGATAGCAATATTTGAGGCACTTAGACAGGCACATGGACAGGCAGGGGATATGGACCATGTGCAGGCAGATGGGATTAGTTTAAATTGGCATCATGGTCAGCACAGGCATCGTGGGCCGAAGGGCCTGTTCCTGTGCTCTATTGTTCTATGTTAATCAACCACTTCAATTCCTGCACCTTGTCCATCTCCAGTTTTCATTGCTCCTCTATTTGTGACCCTCCTTTCAACTGCTGTGGCCTCGAGCTCTGAGTTTTCCTCTCTAATGCTCCCTGCCTCTAACTCTCAAATCATGCTCTTTCTAACCATCCTCTTTGACCAAGCTTTTAGATATTTGTTGTAAAATCTCCTCAGCATCCAAGTCTGTAATAATAATATTCCTGTGAAATATCTTTGGATTCTTTACTAAATTAAAGGCTGCCTATAAATAAACATTATTAATGATTACTCCAGGGATCTGTATTTAAATGCCTTGAAGTTCCCAGTTTCCTGCGAAATTTGGAGACATTCCATTTGGCTTTTTACTAATCTGTTGCTACTTTGTTGATATCCTTTGTTTTCGGGATTATGTGAGGGTATTTGATGGGTCACCACAAATTATCTTACTGAGATAGATTCTTAATTAAAACTTTTGAAGAATTGATAAAGAAGTCTCCAATAATAAAAGCCACTTGGTTCTAAAAATAAGAAACAAAAATTGGACAAAAACCTCAAAGATATTTCCCCCGTACCAGAGAACTCTTCCCAATGGAGTTCCTCACTGTTAGAGCAAAATGATCTAATTTTTGTCTTAAGTGAATGCATCCAACTAGAAATTGTACCCAGGGAAGGCGTCAGGTAGAGCAAGTAGCTTCTGCCTTTGGGACATTGTTAATAAGGTTTGTTTTGCAATGTTTACCTATAAAGAGGCTACTGTCTGTAGAGAATGGGGGATAAGGAGAAGCCTCAACCATATTTTAATTGGGTACATAGGAGTATTTCATGTATCCTTCGTATTCATATTTCATATATCATATAGCACAGAAACAGGCCATTTGGCCACTCGGCCTGCGCCTATCAGGAGTTAAGTGGCACAGTAACAGACTCTTCATTGACTCCATACCAACCCCCAACCACCTATTTGCAGTAATCCTGCACTAATCCCATTGTATTCTGCCCGTGCTCCCATCAACTCCTCTCCAAGATTCTTCCACTCACTCACACACTAGGGACAACGTACAGTAGTCAATTACCTTACCAACCCCACGTCTTTGGGATGTGGGAAGAAACCGAAGGACCCGGAGGAAACCCACTCGCTCTCAGCGAGAATGAGCAAGCTTCACACAGACAGCACCGGAGGTCAGGATCGAACCCGTGTCACTGAAGCAGTGAGGCAGTGGCTCCACTGGCTGCACCACTGCACCCGCTGGTAGTGTTGCAGGGCTATCAATCTGTGGAGCTTTGTGCGCATTGAGCTCTATTGAACGGCACTGGTAGGCAGGGAGTGTAGCTCGGTTAGTGTGCTGCAGTTGGTGGTCACTCATGGTGCTGAAAATGGAAGCAGAAGCTGGGAGGCCTCCAGCACCGTGTCTCCCCGCTGCCTCAATCCCTACGGGGTCAAAACTGCCCAGATCCGATGTAAGGTCAATCAACATGGAACCTTGACTCAGATTTTCTCTCTCCACAGATGTCGCCTGACCTGTGAAACATCTCTGACAATTGCTGTGTTCTGTATCTCACAGTTCCAGCATTTCTTTCTCTCTCCTCTGAGACCATTCATCTCCATCTACTTACACCTCCCGCAGATAGATTAGCTTCAATTAACAAGCCTTCACCACCCTCCCTAAGCCAGCACTGCCACCATCTCCCTCACCCAGTCTCTCCTGGCTTCCACCCTCAAACACATGTTCTCTCTCTTCTCACCGTCCCCCCACCCCACCTTCTCTGCAGTGTAAAACAAGCCTGTTTCCTTCTAAATCTGATGAAAGGTCGATGACCTGAAACATTAACTCTGTTCCCCTCTCTCCACGGATGCTGCCTGGGCTGCTGAGTGTTTCCAGCATTTTCTCTTTTCTATTTCAGACTTGCAGCAGCTGCAGTCTGTTTGCTTCTCGCTAACTTTGAGCTCTTTGATGAAGTAATCTGCAGACCATCCCCGGGTTACGAACACCCGACCTATGGACACCCCTACATACAAACGAGCTCCTGTAATATTATTAAATCCAAAGATCCTGCGTACGTGTATACATTTGTTCCTACGAATGGCAGAACTAGTTTCCTCTCTCCGCTTTTAGTAATCGTTCTTTTTTTATCAGTCTTATGTGCTTTTGATGCCTTTCATTACAATACTGTGGAGATATAGTTACAAGATCACGTGATTTTTGTCTGCTTTCTGACTATGGACTAAATCGACGTATGGACATCTGCAGAAACAGAACTCTTTTGTTACCTGGGGACTTCCTGTAGTTGGGGGAAGTCTGGTTGACCCTGTGTCTGTAGACTTTCAAAGCCGATTGACAAAGTTTCACGTTATGGGATTAAAAGACAGAAACGAGTGAATGGGAGATCAGCCTAGAGGCAGAACACAAAGAGTGAATGGTTGGTTTTGAAACTGGAGAGATACGATAGTCTTTTTAAGAATTGGTTTCAGGATTTTTGTGATATTATTTTAATGGCTTCAAAAGTGCACAGGCCTCATGGAACTCAGACACATGGTAAGCAGCAAGGAAGTTTGTAACAGAAGGGCACTGAGGGACATGGATTGGTCACCTGTCCTTTGAGTACTCTGAAACAGATGGAAGGTTAAGTGGGACAAAGGTCAGTTCAAACCAGCAGAAGAAACCCGTGCGGTCACGGAGAATGTGGAAGTTCCACACAGACAGCAACTGCGGCTCAGATTGTAAGACAATGGCTGTACTAGGTGTGTCACTGTGTTCCTGAATTGTAAGAACTTCAATCCTCAGTTTCCTTTTCAGGCCATATAAATAATCACCCTGTTAAGTACTCTATCTGTTATTGTCTAAACCATATATGCAGTTCCCTTCCCCTTTAGCACTGTCGCTTTCTCTATTGCAGGTGGATGGGAAATACTTCCGTAATTCAACCTGCAGCAGCTATTCCTCTTATTTTTGATGCCTGATTGACCCCATCACCTTCCTTTGACTTTCCTTCCAGTATTTATATGTTTGTAAGAAGACTTTGTTGCTCCCTGTTAATTTAACTACTTGCAGTACGTTCCATGTCAGAAGCGCAGATTTGTTGCTCCGAGTTGTTGTCTGCCCGTCAGATATTCCATTCAAAATGCCTCTCGTTTTTCTCATAGGCGACTACTGCAGCAATGCTGTGACACACAGAAGCTCTTTGCCGTAACAAAGCTGAACTCTCCGATGGGAAAGAGCCTTTGGTTTGATGGAGAGTTCCTCTACTCACTCACTATCAACAAGGAAATCTTCTCCATGTTTCCCCAGGTTAAATATCTTAACCAGTCTTAAACTTACCGCTTTTGTGCATGAGGGATCATAAGCCTGGGTATCGTGTATGAAGCATGTCATATTCAGTATAGTACGTCAGATCGTAGACCTGATGTAGAGTATTAATGCCCAAGAGAAGAAAGAAAAGCAATAATCAAAGTATATACAGAAATTTTATATATAATCATGGAGGTTACTTAGTTGGTAAAACAAAATGTTGTTAATATTGTCTTTCCATTATGTAAAATGTGACTGAATCATAGCATTGTACAGCATAGAAACAGGCCTTTCGGCCCATCATGCCTCTCCATACTAATCCCACTTGCCTGCATTAGTTCCAAACCCCTCTATGTCTTGCTCATTCACGTACCTGTCCAGATGCTTTTTTAAATGTCGTTACTATTTCTGCTTCCACCTCTTCTGGCAGCTCATTCCAGATGCCAATTACTCTGTGTGTGAAAAATTTACCTCTCTTTAAACCTCCTCCCTTTCACAAACCTCTGCCCTCTGGTTTTAGACCCCCCCCCCCCCCCCACCATGGGAAGCAGACTCCGCCTACCTACCCTACCTGTGCCTTTCATAATTTTATATGCCTCTATCATGTCACCTCTCAGCAGGGAAAACAGACCCAGCCTATCCAACCTCTCCTTCTAACTCAAGCCCTCTGATCCAAGCAATTTCCTTCTGAATCTTTTCTGTACCCTCTCAAGCTTAATCTTATCTTTCCTGTAGCGCGGTGATCAGAACTGTCCAGGTGCGGTCTAACCAAAGTTTTGTACCTGTAACATGATGGCCCAACTCCTGTAATCAGTGCCATGGTTGATGAAGGCAAGCATACCATACGCCTTCTTCACCACTCTGTCTACTGTGTTGCCACTTTCAGGGAACTGTGGTCTTGTACCCCTATGTCCCTCTGTTCAATTACACTGCCCAGGTCCTTGCTATTCATTCTGTATGCCCTGCCCTGGTTTAACTTACCAAAATGCATCGCGTTGCACTTGTCTGAGTTAAATTCCATCTGCCATTCCTTCGTCCACTTTCCCGCTTGATCAATATCCTGTTGTAATCTTAGACAACCTTCACTTTGCAGTATGCCACCAATTTCGGTGTCATCTGCAAGCTTTCTAATCATGCCATCTACATTCACACTTAAATCGTTAATATATATGACAGACAAACAGAGGACCCAGCATCAATCCCTGTGGCACACCACTGGTCACAGGCCTCCAACCTGAAAAACAACCCTCCATTACCACCCTCAGCCTCCTACTACCAAGCCAATTTTCTTACTAATTGGCTAGCTCACCCTGAATTCTGAACTTCTGGACCAGCCTACCATGCGGGACTTTGTCAAAGGCCTCACTAAAGTCCATACGGACAATGTTTACCGCCCTGCCCTCGTCAATCCACTTGGTCACCTCTTCAAAAAGACACTATCGAATTCATGAGACATAATTTCCCATGCACAAAGCCATGCTAACTCTTCTTAATCAGTCCTGGTTTTCCCAAATGCAAATAAATCCTGTTTCTCAGAATCTCTTCCAGTAACTTTCTCACCACTGATGTAAGGTTCACTAGCCTGACTTATTACAGTTTAGGAGGTCATGAACCAGGTACAGTGTATGTGAGGGTCTTACAACTGATCCAGGGATTAAAGAGATCTTAAACCTGGTTCATTGTTTACAACATTCTTCAATCTGGTAGAGTTCCTGAGGGAATTTAAACTTGGTACAGAGTCTGAGAGATCTTAAGTCTGACTTAGTTCATGTAGGATCATAACCCAGTGTAATATTTGACAGTTTTTCAAAAGTATTCTGTAGGAATGGCAGATATTAGACTTTCTAAAATAGATGAAGGATTGTAAACCTGGTGCAGGTCCGAGAGAGTCTTATTAGAATATGTGAGGGAATCTTAAACCTACTACACAGATGAAAATCTTAATCCTTAGTGGACCATGAGGAGATCTTAGTCTTGGTTTTACCCATAAAGGAATTATCTTGGTTTTTGTGCTATTGTGCATAAGAAAATCTTAAATCTGGAATAGAGCAAGGTTCTCAATCCTAGATAATTTTAAACCTTATATAATACACAAGAGATTTTAAAGTCTGTTTAGTGAATAAAAGAACCGTAAACATGTTATGGTGCATGATGGATCTTATATATTACATGAAGGATCATAAATTTGGTTTCGTATATCAGTGAATCTCAAACTTGGTGTGATGTTTGAAGGGATGTTAAACCTGAAGCAATGCAAATGGAAGCATAAATCTAGTACCATCCATTGTGGTCATAATCCTCCTACATTTGCTGGACTTAGTAGGTAGTTGAGAAATCTTGAATAATGCTTGAGGAATGTTAAAACAAGTACACTTTTTGGGGGACCTTATCTCTGTAGTACTGCATGGGGGGCTCGCACAACAAGCCGAGAGTTGACGAATTTTAAGCTTGCTTTGTGTAGGGGGACCCAAATTGGAACAGTGCTGATCCTAACTCTGGTATGAAATATGAGGGATCATACACCTAGTGTCCTGTACAAAGGATTATAAAACCTTTTAAGATGAATGACGAATCGTAAAGCAAAGATAATGTGGTGAAATAACAGTGAAGAAACTGTAAGGACTTAAAACCCAATGCAAGTAAAAGGTTTGAGGCAGTAATTGGTAACTGAAGGTAGGCCTCTTTTCTGTTGCTAGGATACACCATTCCAGCTACCATTGAAAAAGTGCTCAGTGGTTGGAAATGGCGGAATCTTGAAGAAGAGTAATTGTGGCAGCTTGATCGACAAGGCGGACTTTGTCATGCGGTAAGAGACCTTTTTGATGCCTGTGGTTCAGAAATACAGTCCTGGTTTTCTACTCCAGTAGCCCCTGTTTTATTTCTTTCTGCCTGCACCCTGTTCTAGTCCAAGGTGACCTCCCTTTTATAAACCCCTGTTGTAAATGCAGTCTTCAACCTCAGCTCCGTCCAGCGTGAAAATCTGTTGTATCTAAGCTGTAACCAAATTCTGTACAAGGTCAGGAAGTTATGTTGCAGCGTTATAAAACTCTGGTTTGGTCGCCACTGGAGTATTTGCATTCAATTATAGGAAGGATGTGGAGGCTTTGGAGAGGGTACAGGAGAGGTTTACCAGGATGCTGCTATACCAGGATTAAAAGGCTGGTGCTGTAAGGAGAGTTGGGCAAACTTGGGTTGTTCTCTCTGGAGTGGCAGAGGCTGAGGGGAGACCTGACAGAAGTTTATAAAATTACGAGAGGCGTAGATAGAGTAGACAGCTGGTATCATTCCCCTAAGGTCGAAATATCTAATACTAGAGGGCATGCATTTAAGATATCTTTATTATTCACATGTACATCAAATCACACAGTGAAATGCATTTTCTGCGTGGAGTGTTCTGGGGGCAGCCCGCAAGTGTCACCACGCTTCCGGCGCCAACATAGCATGCCCACAACTTCCTAACCCTTACGTCTTTGGAATGCGGAGGAAACCGGAGAACCCGGAGGAAAATCACGAAGATACGAGGAGAACGTACAAAGTCCTTACAGACAGCGGCTGGAATTGAACCTGGGTCGCTGGCGCTGTAATAGCATTACGCTAACCGCTACACCACCATGAGGGGGGAAAGTTCAAAGGAGATGTGCGGGGCAAGCTTTTTACACAGAGAGTGGTGAGTGTCTGGAATGCGCTGCCAGGGGCGGTGGTGGAGGCAGATACGATAGAGGTGTTTAAGAGGCTCTTAGGCACATGAATATGCAGAGAATGGAGGGATATGGATCTTGTGTAGGTAGAAGGGACTAGTTTAGTTAGGTGTTGAATTACTAGTTTAATTAGTTCCTCACAACATCATGGGCTGAAGGGCCTGTTCCTGTGCTGTAATGTTCTATGTTCTAAATTCAACGGCCCAGAAATTTGGCCGCTCAATACCGGATGCTGCGCAGACAGAAATCGCTTTACCTGATTCTGCTCATACCTCTGGGAGTCAGTGCCAGTCATTAATATTGTATAATTCTTTTGGGTGTGAGATTAAGGGCACCCTAGTGTTGTTTGTTAACTCATTCAAGTAACATCGACAGTGGTTCAGTACCCAAAGTTTGTACTCTGTTTGTACTCTAGGAAATCACATCTCTCAGAAGTTCATGGTGCCACATATTGGTTTAACATTGATTTATTATTGTCACGTGCATTGAGATGCAGCTTTTGCTTGCGTGCCATCCAGGCAGGTCATTCCATACATAAGTACAGCGAGGTGGCAGGCACGGTAGTGTAGCGGTTAGTGTAACGCTATTACAGCGCCAGTGACCCGAGTTCAATTCCCGCCGCTGTCTGTAAGGAGTTTGTACGTTCTTGCCGTGTCTGCGTGGGTTTCCTCCGGGTGCTCTGGTTTCCTCCCACGTTCCAAAGACGTACGGGTTAGGAAGTTGTGGGCATGCTATGTTGGTGCCGGAAGCGTGGCGACACTTGCGGGCTGCCCCCAGAAGACAGTACGCAAAAGATGTATTTCACTGTGTGTTTTGATGTACATGTGACTAATAAAGATATCTTATCGTATCTCATCTGATAACAGTGGGATAGAAACTGTTGTTGAGCCTGGCGGTACGTGGCTTCAAGCTTTTGTATCTTCTGCCTGACGGGAGAGGGGAGAAGAGGGAATGTCCAGGGTGGGAGGGATCTTTGATTATGTTGCCTGCTTTCCCGTGGCAGCGGGAAGTACAGACGGACTCAGTGGAGGGGAGGCTGGTTTCTGTGATGTGCTGGGCTGTGTCCACAACACACTTTCATAACTTCTTGCGGTCTTGGGCAGAGCAGTTGCCGTACCAAGCTGTAATGCATCCGGATAGGATACTTTCTATGGTGCATCTGTAAAAATTGGTAAGAGTCATCGGGGACGTGCCGAATTTCTTTAACCTTCAGAGGAAGTAGCGGCGTTGGTGTGCTTTCTTGGCCTTGGCATCTGGAGGCATTTCTGAGTCTGCACTACAGCAATGGGCTGTTTTAACATTGCCTGTGACTTCTGAAAGCCACCCAACTCTGCATTCAAAGTCGGGGTCACCCTGTCTGTCAGAGGCATCGGGAGGGTTTGAACGATGGGACACAGTTACAAGATAGGAGACAAGTTATTCAAAACGGAGGGGCTTAGAATGAATCTCTGGATTTCTCCATCCCAGAGGGGGGTGGAGGCCAGATCATTAGATATATTTAAGGTGGACATCGATACATTTATGAAAGATCGGGGAATTGAGGGTAGTGGGGAACTGGCACGGAAGAGGAGTTGAGGCCTGGTGTAGATCAGCCATGGTCATATTGAATGGTGGGGCAGGCTTGAGGGGCCTACTCCAGCTCCTATTTGATTGTGTCCTTGCCTCAGGATCCTTGCAGCCTCCCTCTACTGACAGACGCCATTTTGTCGTTCATGGCGTCACTGCAGAAGTCAAGAAAACAGGCAGACCGGGGAACCTTCCAATTTTGGCCAATGTGGCTTCCACCTGCACACCTGAAAGGGCATTTGTTTGCAGTGTCATGCTCCCAGAAGTACAAGCATTCAGAGAGGGCATTCAGGCCCCTATAGGCTTCTCCCTGGCAACCTTCCGGCAAGAGATTGCCTACGGTCGCCCACTCTCATGCCTACTGTTCTTCAGGAGCCTGTCCCCTCTTAGAAGATCTTGCCGTCCCCTTCCCAACATTGTAACGTGAACTAGTCACTTGCCAACACTGCCCAGGCACTGAGAGATTGCTGATTTGATCGTGGTTTGACCTGTTAAGAACTTCTTCCTGAGGTTAGGCACTGTTGACATGGGGAAATCGACCCCTAGCTCCTCGACCTCTGAAACCATGGCGTTACATGAGGGAGCCCACTAACACTGGCGCCAACAAATTTTCAGCATGTTATGGAGCGTTCTAAAATAGTGTGAGGGAGATCACTGACAATGAAAGAACAAAATAGATGTTTTTCTAGGCCTTTGTTTAGTAGCAAGCTTTGTTTAGTAACATAAGAAATAGAGGCAAAGGAAAACTGTTAAGCTCTGGAGCCAGCTCCATCGTTCAATGTGATGTGGTTGTTGGACTTCTCTTTCACTGGTGAAGACTCTATCCCCAACCGATCAAACAACTTTAAAGACCTCTGTCAGGAGCCCAAGGCAGCTCCATTTCCAGGTTGCAGGTTAATGTTTCGGTGAGGAAGGTGCCGTTGTGGAGGAGATGTTCTGAATGTTGAGCACCTTGTCATCAGTTCACCAGAAGGAAAGTGGCACATTGCTGAGCGTTGTCTCCGCGCACTTCCCTTCAACACCAGCAGAGTCTCCCATCTGCCCCCAACACCAGCAGAGTCTTGCCTTCCACAATATCAGCAGTGCAACCTCCCTCCAAAAATGAGCAGCGTCTTTGCTTCTCCTCCCCACAATACCAACAGGCTCCCCTTCACCACCTCCCCCCACCCCCCAACACCAGTAGAGTCTTGCCTTCCACAACATCAGTAGTCTCCCCTCTCTGATGAAGGATCCCTGACCTAAAATGTTAAATGTTTCTCCTCTGCAGAAGCTATGAATTGCTATTCTTATACTGACTTACACTTCAGTCCCCTTGTGTCTCTAAGCTGGAACGCCTTCTGTCTAATCTGCTTCAGTTTAGCCTGAGGGTTCCTTTGACAGGTACCTATAATACATCATGGTTATATCGCATTCCTGGCTCATTATAGTAACGAGTGCACTGTTACAATTTAAATGGAGACAGCATCTATCTTTCACCTGCTGCTATCTCCCAACTCCATCCCTGCTCCCCTCCCCTACCTGGCACTACCTGCCTGTCATCTTACACCCCTACTCAGTCCTCCAATCACCTTAGACTCTTGTCTCACCTCTCCTCTCTTTATACTGGCAATCTCGCCTCTCCACTCTAAGTCCTGATGCGGGTTTTGACCCAAAATGTCGACAATTCCTTACCCACTACAGATGCTGCTCAACCCGCTGAGCTACTCCAGCAGATTGTTTGTTGGTACAATTTAGATAGTTTCCAATGATCATGAGAAGAGGTTGGAGAATGGTATTTATAATTAGATTCCTACTGCCTGCCCTACTAAATATCATCTACAAACTGCCTCTCTTTCTTTCTCTCTCTCACTCTTACTCTTTCAACCCAATGAATGTAGTAATAATCACCAGTACAGAAATAAAAACAAAAATGCTGGAAACACTCAGCAGGTCAGGCAGCATCTGTGGAGAGAAAAACAGAGTTAGTGACTTAGGACAAAGACCCTTTATCAGAACTATAAGTATTGAACTCTTTGAATCTAAGAACTGATGAAGGGTCTTTGAACTGGAACATTAACTCCATGTCATTCTCCATGGATTCTGCCTGACCTGCTGAGTATTTCCAACATTTTCTATTTTTATTTCGGATTTCCAGCATCTGCAGTCTTTTGATTTTCATTGCAAGTGCAGATTGGTATTGGTATTGGTTTATTATTGTCACTTGTACCGAGGTACAGTGAAAAACTTGTCTTGCATACAGTTTGTACAGATCAATTCATTACACAGTGCATTGAGGTAGTACAGGGTAAAAACAATAACAGAATACAGAGTAAAGTGTCACAGCTACAGAGGAAGTGCATTGCAGGTAGACAATAAGGTGCAAGGTCAAACGAGGAAGATTGTGAGGTCAAGAGTCTATCTGATCATATAAGGGAACCATTCAATAGTCTTCAATAGTCTTATAACAGTGGGATAGAAGCTGTCCTTGAGCCTGGTGGTATGTGCCCTCAGGCTCCTGTATCTTCTGCCTGATGAGAGAGGGGAGAAGAGAGAGTGACCTGGCTAGGTGGGGTCTTTGATTATGCTGGTTGCTTCACCAAGGCAGTGAGAGGTATAGACAAAGTCCATGGAGGGGAGGCTGGTTTCCATGATGTGCTGGGCTGTGTCCACAACTCTCTGCAGTTTCTTGTGGTCCCGGGCAGAGCAGTTGCCATATCAAGCTATGATGCATTCAGATAGGATGCTTTCTATGGTGCATTGATTAAAAATTGGTGAGTGTCAAAGGGGACATGCCAAATTTCTTTAGCCTCCTGAGGAAGTAGAAGCACTGCTGAGCTTTCTTGGCCGTGGCGGAGGCTGCCGATAATTGAATGTGAACCAGGAGATCTCGCAACCCACTTCCTGAATCCTCTGTGCTTTAGCAACTACATACCATGGTTTAAGATTATACGACAGATTAAAGGTGCTCTGACCTTTTAAACCTGAAGTGAATAAACTTGAGGTAAAAAACGAGCTGCTGGAGGAACTCAGCAGGTCAGGCAGAATCTGTGGAGGGTAAATGGACAGTCGATGTTTTGGGTCGAGACCTTTCATTTTAGTTTTATTTGGCAAGTGGAAGCTCACAAAAGAAGCAGTAGTGAATTAATTTCTCACTCTGGTTGTACAGACTGCAGCATTTTGTTAATTTGTAAACTGGCTGACTAGAAAGTATAACTGAGTGAAGGCGATATAAAAAAAGGAAACTCTGGAAACACAGCAGCAACTGTGGAAAGAGAAACACTTTTAATGTTTCAAGTCGAAGACTCTTTATCAGAACTGGGAAAGAGTAGAATCAGATTTTAAGTTGCAGAGAAGGTGGATAGGACAAAGGAAATGTCTGTCACAGGGTGAGGTCAGGGTTGCCATGAAGAATAGTTCATTGGTTAATGGGGCAGTTAAAAGGTGATAATGCAAACAAGGGTGTGTAAAAGCTTGCCGAGTGCAAAGTGGTGGGACACACCCAGCAGTCAGGCTGTGCTGTTGGAAAGAGGAAAAATTGAGCCAATGTCACAGACGAATGACTTGGAGCAGAAATGGTCTGTTCTAATACAGCAATAGCAAGTTACCTAAAGTTGGAACATTCAATGTAGAAATTTATTTTGCAGCGTCTTACATTCATTTGTTTTGTTTTTTAAAACTTTCTAGCTACCCCCATAGATCACGCTTTATTCCCACTGTATCCCTGACATAACCCAGTCACAGATATTCCCTGTTCAGCCCTCCCCCACCCTCTCTGCAACTTAAAACTAACTTGTTCCTTTTCTCTTCCCTGGACCTGAACCATTAACTGTTTCTCTCTTCTCAGCTGCTGCCTGGCCTGCCGAGTGCTTCTGTTGTTCTTATTTTTGTTTTAGATTTCCAGTCTCTGCAGTTTCTTTTCAGTTCCATTTCCAGAGTGAGAGGCGTGCAAGTCTTAATGAGTCTATGTGCTCGGGCGGAGGTGAGGAAACATGGACTGTTACTGACTGATCTCTGTCTCTTTCAGATTCACCAACAATCCATCCACTCTCTTATCCTGGGATGGTCAAACAGGAGAGAGGAACTCTTTTGATGAAGCAAGCTGCTCCTGTGCATGCAAATCTGATTGGAATTGCTTTTTGTTTTAGGCAGAGCAGCCTTTCCTGGTTCAACTCTGCAGCCAAGGAGCAAAGTGTACACGGCAGCTTTTAGATCAATAGGAGCAATAGATTCCAACTTCCTGTATCACCAGATTCGCACCATGTGCTCCCAACATCATCCAGGACCTTGCACCTTACAACTCCCTGATTTTAAAATGTGAGCACATAGTCTCCAAAGTATGATTAAAGGTGCAGTCCAGGCAAATGGGAAAATATTCAGTGTCTATTTCAGCCTGAAAAATAAAGGAGCGATATTATCTCTTAGGCAGTCCCTCAGGATTGAGGATAGAACATACAACAGTACAGCACAGGAACAGCCCCTTCGGCCCACGATGTTGTGCCAAACTAGTTAAGCTAATGACACCCTATCCCTTCTGCCTGCACGTGGTCCATATCCCTCCATTCTTTGCCATTCATGTGCCTCTTAAACACCTCTATCGTATCTGCCTCCACCACCACCCCTGGCAGCACATTCCAAGCACCCACCGCTCTCTGTGTAAAAAAAACACTTGCCCTGCACATCTCCTTTGAACTGTTCCCCCCTCACCTTAAATGCACATCCTCTAGTATCAGACATTTCTACCCTGGGAAAAAGATACCAGCTGTCTATCCATGTCTCTCATAACTTTATAAACTTCTATCAAATCTCCCCTCAGCCTCCACCACTCCAGAGGAAACAACTCTAGTTTGTCCAATCTCTCCTTATAGCACATGCCCTCTAACCCAGACAGCATCCTGGTAAAGCCTCTTCTACACCCTCTCCAAAGCCTCCACATCCTTCCTATAATGGCACAACCAGAATTGAATGCAATATTTTAGATGCGGCCTAACCAGAGTTTTATAAAGCTGCAACTTAACTTCCTGACTCTTGAACGCAGTGCCTCGACTAGCAAAGGCAAGCATGCCAGACGCCTTCTTTACCACCCTATCGACTTGTGCGGCCACTTTCAGGGCAGGCATGGTAGTGTAGACAGGGCAGGCACGGTAGTGTAGCGGTTAGCATAACGCTTTACAGCACCAGTGACCTAGGTTCAATTCTGGCCACTGTCCGTAAGGAGTTTGTACGTACTTCCCGTGTCTGCGTGGGTTTCCTCCGGGTGCTCCAGTTTCCTCCCACATTCCAAAGACGTACAGGTTAGGAAGTTGGGGGCATGCTGTGTTGGCGCCAGAAGCGTGGCGACACTTGCGGGCTGCCCCCAGAACACTCTACGCAAAAGATGTATTTCACTGTGTGTTTCGATGTACATGTGACTAATAAAGAAATCTTATCTATCTTGTCTGTGGACTTGGACACAAAGATCACTCAGTTGTTTTCGCTCCAGTCCCATGGGCGCTGAGGTGACTGATGGGGCAACTACTAACCCTGCCACAGATGTGCTAAGGATGGCTGATAGGGTGCATTGGCTGGTGCACACCTTCTGCCACTTTCACGGAGTCAAAATCAAGCTTGAACACACCAAGGCACCACGGTAGCACCCTTACATCTGAGTCAGAAGGTGAAAGTCCCACTGCACTAACGCATTCTTCTACAGTTTAGCACAATGTGTGCACAAAATCATTGAAATTTGATTGCACAAAGCATAAAACCGACACGTCACGCGATTTGAATTTCTACCCCTGTCAAGGATTTGGTGAGTAAAGACTGAGCGGGTGTGGACTGTAAGCTGACAAGTGCACCTTATTTCTCTTTACAGTTGCAACCTCCCTCCTCTCTCCAGTGAATACACCAGCGATGCTGGCTACAGAACACACCTAGTGACTGCAAATCCAAGCATCATCGAGAAAAGGTATGGTGGGAAGTACTCGCAATATCCAAAGCAAAAATGAATTCAAGGGCAAGAGGCAAAATCTCATTAGTTTCCCCTTCCTGCACTGTTATACACTGGCTCATTCTGTTTCTTAGTGATCTTTGTTAAGGTAACACCAATAACAATAGTTAACCTAACAGGGCAAAGGGAAAACAATGTATGACTGGCGGTCAGTTGCTTTAGCTCTGATGCAGTAAGTGATGCAAAACAAGAGAAGCAGCATTTAATGAACTTAATCATTAACTATGAATCATTGCCCCATTTCCAAACATTAAGTGGATGCAAACTGAATGGATGAGTGGAGAAAGCAGCAACTGGTTGCAATAGATACTGATCGATAACGTTATCCTTTGTATGTACCTGTTCTCTGGGGGCCATGCCTTTCAGCCAGATAGAGTTTGACCTCTTTGTGTGGTGGTCACTGTGGCTTCTGGCATTCAGCTAACTTGATTTAATATTGTTTGTATTTTGTTTATGTTTTAGTCCCTGGATTCTTTTCTTTGCCCTCTTAGCAACGTAGAAACAGGAGGTGGTCAAACAAACTCTCAAGACTATTTCCTGTTCATTTAGGTAACGGCTGATGTACATTAACTTATTCCTTCACTGGTTCCATAATCCTTAATCCTCTTGCCTAACAGAAGTCTTTGTAATTTCTAAAATTTTCTGTTGACCAGACCCAGGGTTAACTGGCTATGAAACAATGCTTCCTGATAGCTCTCCAGAATAGCCTGGGTCCAATTTTCAACAGGCTTATTAGAGTCATAATGGCCGTACAACACAGAAACAGGCACCTCGGCCCATTTTGTCTATGCTGACCACAAAGTGTCAGAATCAGATTTATTATCGCTGACATATGACGGGAAATTTGTTGTTTTGTAGCAGTACGGTGCAAGACATAAAAATCTGTAAATTAAAAATATTAATAAACAGTGCAAAAGAAAGGAATAATGAGGTAGTGTTCATGGGTTCATGGATCGTTCAGAAAAACAGTGGTGCAGGGGCAGGCACCGTAGCATAGCGGTTAGCGTAATGCTATTACAGCACCAGCGACCCAGGTTCAATTCCTGCCGCTGCCTGTAAGGAGTTTGTACATTCTCCCCGTGCCTGTGTGGGTTTCCTCCGGGTGCTCCGGTTTCCTCCCACATTCCAAAGACGTACGAGTTAGGAAGTTGTGGGCATGCTACGTTGGCGCTGGAAGCATGGCGACACTTGTGGGCTGCCCCCAGAACACTCTACGCAAAAGGTGAATTTCACTGTGTGTTTCAATGTACATGTGACTAATAAAGATATCTTATTAAAAAAAATCTGGTGGCAGAGAAGCTGTTCCCAAATCATTGAGTGTGGGTGTTAAGGCTCCTGTACCTCCTCCCCAGTGGTAGTAATGAGAAGGGGGCGTGTCCTGGATGGTGAGGGTCCTTAGTGATGGATGCCGCCTTCTTGAGGCACCGCCTCTTGAAGATGTCCTCGATGGTGGGGACATCTAAATCAATCCCATTTACCAGCAGGTGGTCCATAACCTTCACTGCGTCAGTGATTCAAGTGCTCATCTTAAATGTAATGAGAGTCTCTGCCTCCACTAGAAGATTAAAATGCGTGGGACCCACAGTGAATTGGCCGTTTGGATTCAGAACTGGCTTGCCCATAGAAGGCAGAGGGTAGTGGTCAATGGCACTTATTCTGGCCACAGGTCTGTGACTAGTGGTGTTTCGCAGGGATCGGTACTCTGCTGATTGTGAGATATATATATGTGACCTGGATGAAAATATAGATGGCTGGGTTAGTAAATTTGCGGACAATACAAAGATTGGTGGTGCTGTGCATAGCATGGAAGACTGCCAAAGGATACAGTAGGATATAGATCAGTTGCAGATATGGGCAGAGAAATGGCAGATGGAGTTTAAGCTAGCCAAATGTGAAGTGTTGCACTTTGGGAGATCAAATGTAAAGGGATAGTACACTGTTAATGGTAAGGTCCTTAACAGTGTTGATGTGCAGAGGGATCTTGGGGTCCAAGTCCATAGCTCCCTGAAAGTGGCCACACAGGTTGATAGGGCGGTAAAGAAGGTGTACGGCATGCTTGCCTTTATTAGTCAAGGAATTGAGTTCAAGAGTCACGAAGTTATGTTGTAGTTTTATAAAACTCTAGTTAGGCCGCATCTGGAGTATTACATTCAATTCTGGCCACCCCATTACGGGAAGGATGTGGCAGCTTTAGAGAGGGTACAGGAGAGGTTTACCAGGATGCTGCCTGGATTAGAGGGCAGGTACCATAAGGAGAGGTTAGACAAACTTGGGTTGTTTTCTCTGGAGCGGCGGAGGCTGAGGGGAAACCTGACAGAGGTTTACAAGATTATGAGAGGCATAGATCGAGTAGACAGCCAGTATCTCTTTCCCCAGGGTTGAAATGTCAAATACCAGAGGGCATGCATTTAAGGTGAGAGGGGGAAAGTTTTTTTTATTATACGCACAGAGAGTGGCGTGTGCCTGGAATACACTGTCAGGGGTGGTGGTGGAGGCAGATACGATAAGAGGCGATCAAGAGGCTCTTAGATAGGCACATGAATGTGCAAGAAATGGAGGGGTATGGACATTGAGTAGGCAGAAGGGATTAGTTTAGTTGGGCATATGATTACTAATTTAATTAATTCAGCACAACATTATGGGCTGAAGGGCCTGTTTCTTTATTCTACTGTTCTATGTTCACCACTCACTCAGACAGTGTTTTTCACATCCCACTCAGACTCTGGAATACAATGGATAACTTGATCAATCATTCTTCCTCAGATCCCTGTTCTATGTTCACCACTCACTCAGACAGTGTTTTTCACATCCCACTCAGACTCTGGAATACAATGGATAACTTGATCAATCATTCTTCCTCAGATCCCCTCTAAACCCCTTACACTAAACCCATGCCCCCTAGTTTTCAACACCTCTGCTGGGGGGAATGTTTTCTCCTTATCTGCCCTATCTATGCCCCTCAATTTTATATAATGGGTTACATCCTCTACTTCTGTTTTGCCATCAGAAAAAAATAGCTCTCTAGGAACTCGCCCCCAGTCAGTGCTTCTGCTCACAGTCGATAGTGGTGCCTGCACCTTCTCCTCTGCTTCTGAAGTACAGTTCCATTGTTCTGCATTGCATCTAGATAGATCATGCCATACATAAGTACATTAAAGCAGTAAAAAAAAACAGAATGCAGAATATAGTGTTGCAGTTACAGAGAAAGTGCAATGCAGGTAGACAAGTAAAGTGCAAGGGCCATGACGAGGCAGATTGGGAGATCAAGATTTCATCCTTTAGCGTATGAGAGGACTGCTCAAGAGTCTGATAACAGCGGGATAGAAGCTGCCCTTGAGCCTAGTGGTACGTGCTCTCTGCCTTTTCTATCTTCTGCCTGACAGGAGAAGGGAGAATGACCAGGGTAGGAGGGGTCCTTGATTATGTCGGCTGCTTTCCCAAGGCAGTGGGAAGTGTAGATGGAATCCACAGAAGGGAGGCTGGCTTGCGTGATGGACGTGGGCTGCGTTCACAACTCTCCGCAATTTTCTTATGGTCTTGGGTAGAGCAGTTGCCGTACCAAGCTGTGATGCATCTGAATAGGGACTAATATGGCAACAACATTAAGGAGTGAGTATTACAGCATAGTGGCAGCAGCACAATGATTACCGACAGCTCCGTGTCAGGGAGGGTGAGGTGGCAGGACAGTCCAGAAGCCCAGGAGGAACATACCAAACCAGAATTAGCTGCAGGTCTGGTGAGCCATACTCAGAGGCTCAGGTTCAGCAGAAAGGCTCTTGTCATAGAACCTGTCAGCAGCCACACAAACCAACAGTAGCCAGTAGCCCGTAGCCCGTAGCCCTCAGCCCTCAGCCCTCAGCCCTCCCAATGGCCATTCCAAAATGGTGGCTCTGCTTGACCCTACTTCTTTTTATTGGCTGCTGTTAATTAGCTGATTAGCCAATCAGCTTACAATTAACTAACACTCAGCAAACTTGCCTCTTTTAAATGTCTGTAAGGTGAAGCTCACAAGCAAGCTCCGAAACCTATCTCTTCTAAACTCTCCCGCTCTCGCTGCAAGTCCCGAGTCCTGTAAAATGAAACTTTTCACCCAGAGAGCAGTGAGCACCTGGAACACACTGCCTGAGAGAGTGGGGGAAGCAAGAATCACTGACAGCAGTTAGGAAGTGTCCAGATGAGTACTTGAATTGCCTAGTCGTGGAAGGCAATGGGTCACGTGCTGGAAGATGGGATCAATGGTTGGTGTGGATGTGGGCTGAATGGTCTGTTGCCATGTTAAATGACTCTGTGACTCTACTAGTGCTGCATGTCATTTTATGTGAATGTGTGAATCTAAGTATGTTTGTGAATGAGTGTATATGCGAGTGTATGTAAGATATCTTTATTGGTCACATGTACATCGAAACACACAGTGAAATGCATCTTTTGCATAGAGTGTTCTGGGGGGCAGCCCGCAAGTGTTGCCACGCTTCCGGCGCCAGCACAGCATGCCCACAACTTCTTAACCCATACATCTTTTTTTTGGAATGTGGGAGGAAATCGGAGGAAACCCACGCAGACACGGGGAGAATGTACAAACTCCTTACAGACAGCAGCCGGAATTGAACCCAGGTCGCTGGTGCTGTAATAGCGTTATGCTAACCAATGTGTACGTGTGAGCACATGTGTGTGAATGCGAGAGTGTGTGTGCGCCTGTGCATGTGAGAGCATGTGTGCGTGCAAGTTGTGGGTGTGTGTATGTGTACAGTGTACAAAAGTGTGCAAGAGTATGTATGTGCAAGAGTGCATGCATCTATGTGCGGGAGTGTATGTGTCTGTGAGAATATGTGAGTGTGTGTTTGAGCACAAGTGGGAATATGTGCGTGTGGCGTATGTGTGTCTCCATTCCAGTGTCTTGAGAATTGCTGAGCTCATTTGGTGCCAATTTGCATTTTGTTCAGACAATGGATGTCTGAAGAGGGATATTCGGTGTCACTGACTGAACATCCTGACTGTTTGTCGTGATTACAGAAGTGCTATTCTCTCTAAATCCCAGCAATGTCTTTTTGGGGTCTGATTAAATCTGAAGGTTTTTGGGGGAGGGTGAAAGAAACGGAACCTTGCAGTGAAACTCAACAACCTCTTGCAGCTCCTGGTAACAACAGCATCCCCTGCTGTGGTCATCCGTGCAAGTGATTGGAAGGAAAACCCTTCAGAAGGAACTATCAACAGGGATGGAATCTGTCTTGAATTTTCCTTTTCTTCTCCATTATCAGACACAAACCCAGGATAGCTCCCCGAGGACCCCTGGTATCTTCATTTTGTTCCTTAAGCTAGAAGTTTGGAGGCTGTATTTATGTGGATGATTATCTGCCTTCCTGCTAAACCTGCCTTTGATTCGACCTACACTCATAACCTGGCAGCACAAACCCTGCAAACCGTACTTTGTCATCACAAGCAGAAAGCCTCCCTTCCTAAAATGTCATGGAATGATAAAGTCAATAGCGCAGAAACAACATGCAAAACGCTGGAGGAACTCAGCAGGTCAGGCAGCATCTGTGGCAGGAAATGGACAGTCGATGTTTTGGGTCGAGACCCTTCTTTCTGGAACACTGGCGCAACCAGTTCCCCTCCACCAACACCTTCCTCCGTCTGGCAGAACCGGTGCTCACCCTCACCAATTTCTCTTTCTGCTCCTCCCACTTTCCCCAAACCAAAAATGCAGCCATGGGCACTCGCATGGGCCCTAGCTATGCCTGCCTTTTCATTGGTTACAAGGAGCAATCCACGTTCCAAGCCTACACCGGTAACGCTCCCTAACTCTTTTTCAGCTACACCCGCGACTGCATTGGGGCTGCTTCCTGCACCCATGCAGAGCTCGTCAATTTCATCCACTTCGCCTCCAACTTCCACCCTGCCCTCACATTCACTTGGTCCATCTCTGACACCTCTCTCCCCTTCCTTGATCTCTCTATCTCCATCTCAGGAGACAGATTATCCACCGACATCTTCTGCAAGCCCACTGACTCCCACAGCTATTTATATTAGTCCCAATGAAAAGTCTCGACCCAAAACGTTGACTGTCCATTTCCCTCCATAGATGCCGCCTGACCTGCTGAGTTCTTCCAGCGTTTTATGTGTTGCTCCAGATTCCAGCATCTACAGTCTCTTGTGTCTCCTAGCACAGACACAGACCCTTCTGCCACTAAGTCTGTACCGACCTTCAAGCACCCTTTTACAACAATCCTAGACTGCTCCCATTTTTGCTTTAGATTACAGCATCTGCAGTCTCCTGTGTCTCCATTTGACTGATCCCATTTTATGCTCCCCACATTCCCATCAACTCCCTCCGGATTCGACCACTCACCTGCACACTAGGGGCAATTTACGGTGTTCAATTAATCTATCAACCGACACATCTTCGGGATGCGGGAGGAAACCGGAGCACCTAGAGGAAACCACACAGTCACAGGGAGAACGTGTGTAAACTCCTCACAGACAGCACCTGAGGTCAGGATTTAACCTGGGTTGCTGAAGCTGTGAGCCAGTGGCTCTACTAGCTGTGACACTGTGACATGTCCGTACTAATTTAACACAACACCCTCAGAGCGAAAAGCACGATGATGCTGGAGGAACTCAGCAGGCCAGGCCATGGAGAAAAGCAGGCGGTCAATGTTTCGGGTCGGGACCCTTCTTGAGTCCTGAAGAAGGGTCCTGACCCGAAACGTTGACCGCCTGCTTTTCTCCACGGATGCTGCCTGGCCTGCTGAGTTCCTCTAGCATCATCGTGTTTTTCATCTAGATTCCAGCATCTGCAGTCCTTTGTTTCTCTACCCTCAGAGTGAAGATCCTTTTGATTGATTCGCTCTGTTTAATCCTGAATGTAAATGCAGATTAGAGACACAAGAGACTGCAGGCGCTGCAGTTTGAAGCAACAAACAATCTGCTGGAGGAACTCAGCAGTTTGAGCAGCATTGGTGGGGGGGGGGGGTGGGGGTGAAGACACTATCCCTCTGACTCCACAGATGCTGCTTGACCCGTTGAGTTCTTCCAGCAGTTTGTTTTTGCCATAAATGCAGATTGTTTGATTGCAGTAACAGTGCGAAGAAAGAACTTGTATGCACGTTACATGTGTAGTATGTATATATCACATTCATCGAGATCCTACAGGTCAAAGGACATGGTTGGTTACCCTACTAAGGATGTCATTAAGCTGGAAAGGGTGCAGAAAAGATTTACAAGGATGATACCAGGACTGGAGGGCTTGAGTTATAAGGAGAGACAGGGTAGGCTGGGGCATTTTTCCCTTGAATGGGAAGCTGAGGGCTGACCTTAGAGAGGCATGTAAAATTATGAGGAGCAGGGTTAAGGTGGATGGTCACAGACTTTTTCCCAGGGCTGGGGAATCTGAAACTAGAAGACATAGGTTTAAGGTGAGAGGGGAAAGATTTAAAGGGGACCTGAGGGGCAACTTTTTCATACAGAAGGTGATGGGTATGTGGAACAAGCTAGCAGTGGAAGCGGTAGAGGCAGATACAATTACAATGTTTTAAAGAATTTAGACAGGTACATGGATGAGAAAGGCCAAATGCAGGCAAATGGGACCAGTTCAGGTAGGCAAGTTGGTTGGGCTGAAGGGCCTGTTTCTGTGCTGTATCACACTCTATGACTGTGCATCAGCCTATTTTAATCAATAAACCATAAAATAAGTGGACAAGCCATAATGATATAAATCCATTATCTATAAAATTTAAATGGTTAGTCCAGTCATTTGTATTTACAAGATCCCTTCCCATTGTTGGTAGGCAGTAAAGGTTCAAGATTCCTTTCATTTCTTTCAGATTTCAAAACCTTCTGTGGTCCCGGAAGTCCTTTGTTGAGAGTATGAAGGTGTACGGTCGGAGCTATATTTACATGCCAGCCTTTTCCATGAAGACGGGAACAGACCCATCCTTTCGTACGTACTACACCTTGTCTGACTTCAGTGCCAACCAAACCATACTCTTCGCCAACCCAGACTTCCTGCGCAATGTGGAGAAGTTCTGGAAGAGCAAAGGAATCCATGCCAAACGTCTGTCCACAGGTCTGTTCCTGGTCAGTGTCGCCATGGGTCTCTGTGAAGATGTAACCCTTTATGGATTTTGGCCATTTTCAATAGACCTGCAAGGGAACATAATTAGCCACCACTATTATGACAATGTGATGCCGTATTCAGGCTACCACGCCATGCCAGAAGAGTTTCTCCAACTTTGGCTCTTGCATAAGAGCGGCATTTTAAAGATGCAAATTGGTAAATGTGCAGATAGCCTGATATAATCTTCATTCCAGAAGAAGGGAGATGAAAATTTATACAGGTTGCTGCTGTATCCCTTTGGGTAGAATCTATCAACTTGCACTGACAAGATATTCCATTTTAGTATTGAATACTTTCCTCGGAGAAAATTGGTGACTGAGTTTGAAGGCAGAGCATTCCCTCTTCATTGCCACAAACTGTGAATGGATTTACTACAACAACTGACAGAGTGAGCCTGGTCTCACTTCCAACACATGACCTGCACTGTGCCTGGAATATTATGTTGAAAGGCGTAATGAGAGACTGTTGGAGGGACGGTGTCAGTTTATACTTTTACAAGGAAACAAACATAGTTAGTGAATGCTTAGGAGGTTCAAAGGATGTGTTTCCAAAAGGTTGTGTGTCTTGCAGTTGTTGCTGAAAGATTCTCAAGGAGCATTGAAGCATTGGTGAAAGTATCACCATGTTTCAGGACTTGTCTGTCGGTTTTACTGGATCCAGGGTCAGTCTTGGTATGCTCTGTAATGGTGCATGCATTCAACAAATTCATATGAGTTCTTTTACTCATTTCTTTTTTGTTCTTAGGAATTGTTTTGCAAGCATTTCAATCACTGTAAAGGAATTAGCTTTGTACTTTTTAAAGAAAATGGATCTTTTTGAACCAGCATAAACGAGTCAATCTCAATCAGTTTTGCCTTAACTTTGCAGATACAGAATAGACTTCCACCCTTTGTGTTGGTCTATGAATTTTATCATGTCGTTCCATTATGATTTCCCTTTTGTTCTAATATGGTCTCAAAGGTACTGTTGATACATCTGATGATTTTTCCCACAGTGGACATGCTATTGAACACATAGAAAAAGACAGAAGCCCATTAATGTAATAATTTACAAAAAAACTGACAGCAGTTGAATGCATTTGTTTACTGAATGGACTAAACATCACAGTTTGGGACTTCAAATGTTTTTTTTGTACCTCTCTCTGACATAGGAAAGGCAAGATAATGATCCGAGTGTAGGGGCTTGCTTGATTGGCATTCATACTGGAGATGGAACGGTTGAGAGCAACTTTGTGATCTCCACAGCTATGTAGTGGGGATCACAAAACTGCTCTCATCAGTTTGTACCAGCTCACGGGAGTACAGAGGGCAGAATTACTCCGTACACTTAACAATCATGCAGTCTATATATTGAACAAGTTATATTTCAGACCAAGAGTGGGAGTTAATTGTTTCAACTCATATGGTAGGTTGGTAGAACAAATCATTGATCTCCTGATTTGAACCTGTGGCAGTCTTGCCTTTAATTTTCTACCAGGTACCTCTGATAAGAAAGATTTGTGGGTGTAACAGCAGAGGTAAGAGTTGTCTGTCTGGTGTCAATTTTTTTTTTAAGTATCTTTTCTGACTCAGGTTTAAAGCTATTTCCAATACATTTCTCCTTCAGTATGGAATTCTTTGTGATAATATTTCAAAGACAGGTTACTATTTTCTTTGTAGCAAATCCATGCCAAATTCTGGGAATATAAGAGTTTCAGAAGCACTGTATATCCCTTCCAGTAAAGCTAATTTGCCCTCACTTCACTATTTTCTCATGTTGCTACAGCGAATGGAAAGGAATATGGGAGCTTTATAGTGAGACATACAGGTTTTGGGATACTGGATCCTTGCGACAAATACACTTGCATGGATGTTTCTGAGGAATTCTTGATTTCACGAAACAGGTTTTGACTTTGCAAAACTTGTTGCCAATTTGTACATAATTAAGAAGAATAAGATAATCTGAATGGTTTTGTGAACTTGTAATTTGGACAAGTTGTACTTAAATATTCACTAGAATCCATCACCAAACTGCCCAGTTAACACAAGTGCATTTGGCATCTCTGGTATGAAGAGCTTTTTGACTTGAATTGGGACAGGAAGTGATTGTTAGACTTTAAGTCCAGATTGGTATAAAAGTTCAATCCCAGGGGACGGTTAGGAATGTTGTGTTTTTAACTCGGAAACCTGCTGCTTTCCAAGCCCTACTCTCAATCTCCTATGTCACTGAGTATGGAAAGTGGCAGGAATTGGGCTGTTGGATGGAGCATTGTCAAAAAGGAGAATGCTTCGCTCCTGGTCAGAAGTCAGTCCCAACCTCTGAAAGCTTCCTTCCTGCTTGCTAAAATGGTGACGTTTTAGAAAGGAAGTATGTGACCCACCATGGCTCATTGTGTGGGGAAAATCCTATAAAAAGAGATAAACTAGAGGCTGCAAACTAAATAAAATAGGAGCAAGCCCTTGTGCGTCGATATAATAATGTCACAGATTGTGAATGGTAGGTGGGTGTCATTCGATGTGTTGTCTATTAAGTGCTTATGTCAAAAGCCTTGTAGTCTCTTTGAAGGTTTTAGAAATAGATCTTGTGGAAAGCTGTGGATGAGTAGCATATCCTGTGGGGGATGGTTGAATAACCTGGCTTAAACAGGGTCAAATTTAACCCATTGAAACGTTGGGGAAAAAAGTGTTTAAAAAAAACTCTAAATATCCATGTCTTTGTCCCTATTGTCATTATAGCTTCCGGTTAGCAAAGTAACTGCAAATTGTGCGTGGGATTCTATTCCTTCACTGTGGGTCCAAACAGTATTAATGTGAGATAAAACAGAAAAACACAGAGGGAAAATACTCAGCAAGTCAGGCAGTGTCTGTGGACGGAGAAACAGAG
The DNA here is from genome assembly GCF_009764475.1 of Pristis pectinata. NCBI lineage: Eukaryota > Metazoa > Chordata > Chondrichthyes > Rhinopristiformes > Pristidae > Pristis > Pristis pectinata. The sequence goes on along the minus strand of NC_067423.1, from coordinate 38,381,095 downwards.
TTATTGTTTCAGTACAATGACCGTTCATCAGAACTCTTAATGCGTGTGCCAGTAGTTCTTTATATGCTGAGCTCTAGTACTTAATTTCCTTTTAAAAGGGGCAATTAACAGTGTTGTGTGTGCTGTGTTGACAGTATGTGTATGAGCCAAATCTTGCAGCAGTATAACGCTGCATCTTGAGAATACTTTAGCTACTTGGCTGTTCTTTATTGAACAGCTGACATGATTTGACCTGGTTTCCTATCTGGCTACCTCAGGTGTGTGTATACGACTTCTAACTGCCTTAATTATTCTTCTGTCTGAAAAAAATGGGAGCAATCCGATGGAGAATAGAAAGGAAAAAGGCCAGATTTTAAAGGCCGAGATTTGAATTGGATGATTTTTATGATTGTGAAGCAGTTAATTTATGGTGCGTTCCTGTCAGAAGGAATGTAATACCTGTTCAACAACATAAAAGAGCTTGATTCTGGTTCCAACTTATGTACAACAATGTAGTTACAGACTGATTCTATTAAGACTGAATTCTGAGCATTTTCAGTGTCCAGTAGATTGTTCATTATTAAATTGGTCATTTGAGTTCTCTGTCTCCTTTATTCAGATTTATAATTCTATTTTCTTTTACGTTTGAGTGTAAACATACAAGCCAATTTTATTTTAAGTCTTAATAAGTCCAGTAATAGTTTAATAGGTAATGTCATGTTTTAAGTCTCTCGAGTTCAGTCACTTTCACAATAGAGATATAAGGCTTTAACAGCTGACATTTGCACATATAATCCTTAATAGTTTCTTAATAGGAATTTCTGTTTTAGGACAATGCAGCTTTAGTATTTTCAGTGCTTTAGATTTGTAAATCAGAAGACACTATTGTATTTTATTGAGTTTTTGAAAACCTCCGTCACAACAGAGACAAGGAAATTACTGCAGCACCAACACAAAATGGGTGTCCAATTGTCAGGCATATGACTTTATTGTGAACAACGCAATCGCTGTCTGATTGTGACCAATTTTTAAATGTAGCATGTGGATAAAAAAAACAAGACTGTAGCATGATGTGTTAATGTTTTCCCTGTTCATTTCCCCGATATTGTTTCTGGAATTTTAGACCCCATTGTAACCTGGATCGTTTTATAATATTTGTGTCAGTACGTCTTTTGAGAAGTATGTACAGTTGGAAATGAAACTGTAATTTCATGTGCAACCAGGGTGAACACTGCATGCCAAGCAGAAGCTGCAGTGTGAAGCCTGAGTCCTGAGCTGCTGTTGTGGATGTGAACACTTTTCAGAAGGGAGACTTCACATTTATTTTAATGCAAAATTCTTCATAAGAGTAACAGCAAAGATTTGTATTTGCCGCAGGGCTTTATTTATGTTTGAGTTTGATGTTTTACACAGAATATTGTTGATACCGAAATACTTTTGATGGCGTCTTAATTTAAATAAGTTCTATTTCAAAACTGATGCCTGTATTTTAATGTTGTTCGTTTACTGCCTGCAGAATTCTGACCGTCCTTCATGTATATTCAGTAGCCTCAAAGGCCAATCAGACTTTCCAGCTTTAGCTTTAAGGGCCATGTTAGCCTGGTAACTTACTGAGTGCCATGTTATTTTACAGACAATTGATACCAGAAAGGATTTCTTTCCAGTTCTGAGCCTTGAACTGCAGCCAAAGTTTGAAACTCTCTCGTCCACCACCCCTGGGATCCGACTAGTGCCAGACCACTGGACCAGAGACATTGCTCATGATCATCCTCCTCTGAACAGGAGAACTGTTCTGTTTAAGGATAGACACTTCCTGGGTCATGTTAGGGTTCCGAGAACTCAAAGTTTCCATAAATTGAGATCTGCTGAGATAGCGGAGATCACAAAAGTTGCACTGATAGGTTAATTAGCTACAGCAGATCTGTACTACAGATTTAAAACATGACAGACCACAGGAGTTGCTGGACCGCAGAATACCGTACTAGAGAGTTTCAACCTGTATCTCAACTGCTTCTGCTTGATTTGGTTCGATATCCTTACCACCTTTCCTTTCTGACCTGATGTATCGCTTACAGTTTGAAACTTTCAATTGATTCGGAAGAGAGAGTTACAGAAATCCCATACCCTTTGTGTGAGCCTACACTTTCTGCCAGTGGCTTTAAGTTGCCAAGCCCCGATTTTAAGCTTCTACCCCCTTGTTCTGGACATAACCTTTAGCTATCAATTATTTGCTTCAGGTTCCACCCCATACTCTGCGGCTGGTGGATTTAAGCCATGTATTCAAAGGGACTAAATGCCTGTGTTAAAAGAGTGAAGAGGAATTTAACCAGTCGAGAGTAAGTGCAGTAACGTTTCCCTCAGTTATTTTCAGGCTCACCTCTGCTGGTTCATGATACAATGATCACCAGCATTTATGTGAGAAGGTGACTTAGCTCCAGCTTCAACAGATATCTGCCCCAATGTAATGGCAAACAATGGTTACCGACTGAACTTTATATGGAAGTTTTTATGGATTCAAAATTCTTACTGGTTTGGGCCTTGTAGCTGTTGGTAGGCCCCGTGTTGTGTCAACATGCAATAAATTTCTGTAAGTTATCAAACGTGATTTTTGTTGGTCTAATTTCTTGACTTCACATCAAATAATTAGAGTTTACTGCACAGAAACCAGTCATTCTCCCCAGTTGTTCTGTGACAATGTTTATGATTCCATCTGTCTTGCTATTATTCTCCTCATTTCTTCTGGTTCACATATTCCCCTTGCATGCATTACTTCAGCCATTCCATATGATAACTGATTCCCAGTTTAACTGGTCCCGTTTTCCTTATTGGATTTACTCCTGACAAATTAGTGGCCCTTAAATTCAAGCTTCTCTCAAATGGAAACATATTTACCCCCAACAAACCTCTTTATACTTCAGATTTTTCTGGTAATTGCTAATTGGTTGATCTTCATCGCATGTACCGAGATACAGTGAAAAGCTTTGTTTCGCATGCCATCCAGACAGATCATTCCAAAACATAAGTACATCGAGGTAGTACAAAAGGAACAAAAAAAGAATGCAGAATATAGTGTTACAGTTACAGAGAAAGTGCAGTGCTGGTAGAGAAGTGCAGGGGCCATGGTGAGGTAGAGTGAGAAATCAAGAATTCATCTTTATCATACAAGAAGTCCCTTCAAGAGTCTTATAACAGCGGGATAGAAGCTGTCCTTGAGCCTGGTGCTGTGTGTTTTCAGGCCTTTGTATCTTCTGCCCGATGGGAGAGGGGAGAAGAGAGAATGGCCGGGGTGGGTGGGGTCTTCGGTTATGTTGGCTGCTTTCCCAAGGCAGCAGGAAGTACAGACAGAGTTAATGGAGCAGGAAATATAGACAGAGTTAATGGAGGGGAGGCTGGTTTCTGCGATAGACTGGGATGTGTTCACAACTCTGCAATTTCTTGCAGTCTTGGGCTTCTAGGTGGTAACTGATTCCCAGTTTAACTGTTCTCATTTTCCTTATTGGATTTATTACTGACAAATTAGTGGTTCTTAATTTCAATCTTCCCTCAGCTGGAAACATCCCTACTCCCAACAAACCACTTTATAACTTTAAAGAACGCTTCAGATTTTTCTGATAGTATCTTGCATATTTCCTTACAACATTGAAGAAGGCCATTCAGCCTGTCAAGTCTCGACTGACTCACTGAGCAATCGAACACCCCCATTAATTTTCCCTGTAACCTATTCTCCCCACATTCCCATTAACTCCTCCACTCACTTACATACTCCTTTGCAGCAGCCAATTAACCTGCCAACCTGCACTCTTTGGGATGTGCGAGGAAACTGGAGAACCCGGCGGAAGCTCACGTGGCCGCAGGGAGAACGTGCAAACTCCACACAGCTGGCACCTGAGGTCAGGATTGAACCTGGGATTGAGAGGCAGCAGCTCCACCAGTTGTACCACCCAGTGTTACCTTTCATGCGACGGAGAGACCTGAACTGCTCAGCGTGCCCTTAAACACAGATTTTGCAAGGATAATATCTGCTTTTAAATCCTGTCCCTCCAAATATGAACCCCAGTCTTTTCTCTGCATTATTTATAGAGGAAGGGAGAGGGCTCTTCTCTTACCAAGTATCTCGATGTCCGTTTAAGGATGGGATTGGCCCCTGAGCTTTAAATGAGAGAACACGTCACCAATCAAGCCTCAGTAGATCCAGGAGCAACAAACAATCTGCTAGAGTATCTGTGGGAGGAAAGGAATTGTCGACGTTTTGAGTCGAAACCCTGCATCAGGACTGAGAGCAGAGAGGCGAGTTGGCCAGTGTAAAGAGGACAGGGAGAGTGGTGAGACAGGAGTCCGAGGGGATTGGTGGACTGAGGAGGGGTGTAAGATGATGGGTAGGTAGGGGAAGGGAGAGGGGGTGGAGTTGGGAGACAGGTGGCAGGTGAATGATAGACGGAGGCAGACAGAGAGAGGAAAAAGGGGGGGGGAAAGCAGAGCAAGGTGGGGACAGTGTGAAAATAGGAGACGGCTGCTGGAGGAAGATAAGCAGCGACACAAAGGCGACCAGTGCTGGATCCTGATGGTAAAGGGAGAAGTGAACAGCAGTTGGAACCAGATGGGGTGTGGGGGGGGGAACAGGGAGCCAGGAGGGGGAGGACATTGGAGGAATTTTAAGGAACCCAGAATTGGCCCCTGCACTTTAAATGACAGAAACCACTCAATCCTCAGTAGATCCAAGTAGCTTGTGGTGGTGGGGAAGAATAAATCAACTAGGGTTCTCATGTTGCATTGGCATTGAGTGATCTCTACTAGAAGGTCCATTTATGGGAAGGAGGGTTTAACCTGTGGACATTTAAGAGGCACTTAAGAGTGAAAATAGGCACTTAACATTGGATGAACCATGCATAGCCTTTTGTGGGAAGAGGAGAGAGATAATTTGTGTGGTTAGGAGTAGGGTTAGCCACTAAAAATCAGTTCATGCCAGAAGGCATGGTAGTGTAGCAGTTAGCCTAACACTTTACAGCACCAGCGACCCAGGTTCAAACCCGGCCACTGTCTGTAAGGAGTTTGGACATTCTCCCCGTGACTGTGTGGGTTTCCTCCAGGTGCTCCAGTTTCCTCCTACATTCCAAAGACGTACAGGTTAGGAAGTTGTGGGCATGCCATGTTGGCACCAGAAGCATGATGACACTTGCGGGCTGCCCCCCAGAACACTCTACGCAAAAAGATGCATTTCACTGTGTGTTTCGATGTACATGTGACTAATAAAGATATCTTAAATTACAACTGTAGTAGCAATGATGATCCATGTTGTGTTGTCTTTTGCTCAGTTCCTTATGTAGAATCCACAAGTATTTTTAAGTAGAAAAGCATTGGAGATGTTCATTGAGCCAGATAGTATCATCACCTGAAGCTCTGTTTTTGGAGTTTAAGGTAATGGAGTTGTACTGCAACAAAGGAGCTCGTGCTGGCATTTTGAGAGAAGTATTCAGTGTGGACCAATCCCTATCCTGTCCCTGTAGCCCTGTAGATATTTCTTACTGAAGAATGTATTAAATGATAAGGGAAATCATTTACACTTATTATGTATTTCTGTATTGTGTATTATGAACGTCATTCACATAGAAAAATACAAATCAGTAAATGATAGCCAGCACAGCAAAGACAAAGACACAAGAAATTCTGCAGATGCTGGGATTTGGAGCAATACACAAAAAGACAAATGTTGTTTGATGAACGAGCGAGTTCTTTGGTGAAGGGACGGGGAGGGCAGACGTTATGTAACTGGACTTTCAAAAGACCTTTGATAAAGTACCACTGTACGACACGTGTTAGCGGAATTGAAGTGTGTGGTATTAAAGGGACAATAATAGTGGGAATGCAACAGTCAAAACAGTGGGTTGACAGTCAAAAAGCAGGAGCAGTGAACAGCTGCTTCTCAGACTGAAGGCAAGAGTAGAGTGGTTTTAGAGGCACTGGTTCCTTTGATGTGTATGACAGTAACCAGAGCTTAATGCCAAACTCTGGAGATGACACAAGAGTAATCAGGAGGATCGTTACAGATTACAGCAAGACATGGATTGGTCGAATTGGCAGACCCATGGAGGATAAAATGTAATGTCCAGAGTTGTGAATTTACACATTAAGATAAGATTTCTTTATTAGTCACATGTACATTGAAACACACAGTGAAATGCATCTTTTGTGTAGGGTGTTCTGGGGGCAGCCTGCAAGTGTCGCCACGCTTCCGGCGCCAACATAGCATGCCCACAACTTCCTAACCTGTACATCTTTAGAATGTGGGAGGAAACCGGAGGACCCAGAGGAAACCCACGCAGACACACAGGGAGAATGTACAAACTCCTTACAGACAGCGGCCGGGATTGAACCCGTGTCGCTGGCACTGTAATAGCGTTACGCTAACCGCTACGCTACCGTGCCTGCACTGTATCTGGTTAGAAGTTAACACAAAGTAATTGGGGACACAATTTCAGTCCTGAGGCAGAGTTTCGACCTGAAATGTTGACCATTCCTTTCCCCCCACGGATGCTGAGGTCTTCGAGCAAATCGTTGCATAAAGTAATTGGGGGTGCTTTGTAAATAAACATGGGCCTCAAAAAGAAAACCTTTATAAATAACTGGACAAACCCCAAGTAAAATACAGTGCCCATTTCTGAACAGGTGAAAAGATCTAGGATAAGGTCAGGGGAATTTATTAGAATTACCAGGGAGGTGGGACTTCAGTGAAGAGACCAGCGAAGCTGCAGTATTCTTATCAGGGATGAGCAGGTTAAGTGGAAATTTAAAAGAGGGGATCAGAATCATAATGAATTTAGAAAGAGCAAATAAGGAGAAAATATTGCTAGTTCTGAAGAGTCATTAAACGTAGGACACGGGATTAATGTGAAAACATAACAAAACTGCAGATGCTGGAAATAGGAAATAAAGACAGAAAATGCTGGAAATAATCAGCTGGTCAGGCAGCATCCGTGGAGAGAGAAACAGAACTGATTAAAGAAATTCCATCTGAAGCGTTGACTCTGTTTCTCCTTCTACAGACGCTCCCTGGCCTGCAGAATGAACGTGATTGGCGAATGAGCCATGGCAACGTGAGGGCGACATATTTAAAGCAGTAGGTTGCTGTGATCTCGAACACTTTACCTGATAGGGCGGTGGAAGTAGACTCAATAGGAACATCAAAGAGTAAAATGGACTGTGTTGTATGGGAACAACAGGAGCAATGCCAGTTGGAGAGTTCTTTCAAGAGCTAGCACAGGCACATTGGGCTGATGGCCTCCGTCTTTCTGTTCCATTCTACGATTCTAAATCCTATTTTCAGATTACTTCCAAAAAAAAAGTATGAAGAAGGTACAACTCGATATGACAAGGTCTCTTTCATATAAAAAAATCCCTCTGTGTTGTGGAACACTCTATGGATCTTCCTACTAAATCAAACCACTGATAAATGCTGATAATTTGCCTGGTCAGACAACATTCTCCAAGGCCAGCTCGCATGTAGACTCACACACACTCTCTCTTTCTCTCAACCAGGCCCTTAATTCTCTTTATATGCCTTACCAACCCAAACAGATTAAGTTGGTACCAAGAACAGCTTGATAGAGACTGACACCTAAAGTGGGTAAAGGGTCTTGGAACCTTGGCACCTACAGAGAGGTGAAGCTCGGAACTTTATAGAAGAGGTCAGCTCGTAGACATAGTGTAGGTGATCCAGTTGGGAGCAGATCGCATGGGCTGGGTGATTGTGGAGTAGGTGATCTGGGCAAAGATTTGGGCTGAGTTGCAATAAAGACGTTGGGGTCCAGGAGGAGATCACAGGAGGGAGGCAGATTAGCAGTGCTGGCCAGGGAGAAGACCAAAGGAACTGGAGAGAGGTTCGAGAATAGGGAGATGATTGGGGGACAGAGAGGTACTGGGAGAAGGGCTGAAAAGAGACGTAGAGATCAGAGTAAAGTAGAGAGACGATTTGGGGAAGGAGGATGGGTGATCATCATTAGGTGACGTCTGGTGGAAGGTGGGTGGGCCGATGGGGTAAGGTGGGGGGTGATCTGACCCTGAGATGGGGAAGGACACTGGATATGGGCGAGTATAATCGGAATGAGGAACTCGGGTGGGGGGACGTGAGGGATGGTGCATGAGAAAAAGGACATTAAGTAAAAAAGAGTCCGCTTCTGAAAAAGAACAGCCCTTGTCATGGCTGACCTCCGATCTTTCATTTCATTTGGAGATTACTAAAATATTGAGGTACATCACCAGTCACATTGGGATACGCTACCAGTGTCACAGTGTCTCATTGTGATACACCACCAGTGTCACATCGAGGTACACTGCCAGTGTCACATCGGGATACACTGCCAGTGTCATATTAGGGTACAGTGCCAGTGCCACATCGAGGTACACTGCCAGTGTCACATCAGGATACACTGCCAGTGTCATATTAGGGTACAGTGCCAGTGCCACATCGAGGTACACTGCCAGTGTCACATCGGGATACACTGCCAGTGTCATATTAGGGTACAGTGCCAGTGTCACATCGGAATACATTACCAGTGTCAGATCGGGATACAGTGCCAGTGTCATATTAGGGTACAGTGCCAGTGCCACATCGAGGTACAGTGCCAGTGTCACATCGGAATACACTACCAGTGTCAGATCAGGATACAGTGCCAGTGTCATATTAGGGTACAATGCCAGTGTCACATTGGAATACACTACCAGTGTCAGATCGGGATACAGTGCCAGTGTCATATTAGAGTACAGTGCCAGTGTTACATTGGAATACACTGGCAGTGTCACATTGGGATAGAGTGCCATTGTCATATTAGGGTACAGCGCCAGTGTCACATCGAGGTACTCTGCCAATGTCAATTGAATCATATTGCCAGTGTTACCTTCAGTTTTGCTAAGTGTTCTATGACTACATCGTAGCAACACTATACTTCTGGACAGCCTCTCGTCTTGTCGTGCTTCAGCTCAAGGATCCCTTCAGACTTTGGTGTAAGTTGTGACTACAGATGACACAGCCTCTGAGAATTCTCATTTTGAGCATCTAACAGTGTTTGGGCAGGGGCAGCACTGGTACACAGCTGCGATCTTGCTCAGGTCGAGTAGCCCCCCAGTACTGTGGTCTAATAGCTGGGATTAATGGGCGCCTTACAAAGCACCACAGACCCACTGTAGTTTGCAAAATCTTCCTTTAGGGCACGAGAGAAGAAAGAAGAATAATAAAACAAAAACAAGACCTCACGGAGGACAAATGTAAAGATTAGAGATTGTATGTCAACTGCAGCCTCAGAGGTTCTCAGCCAACCCAGAAAACATTCCAATATCTTAACTTGACACCACGTGAAGGACATTCCTATTCATACATGGAAGAAATGTAATTATGGGCTTGAATGGCCTTACTGTTTCTGAACTGAATGTGCTCCACTTTAATTTTAGCTCTTACTGAACGAGGCTGATTCATCAGTCTGTTCTCCACCAGCTGCTTTCCATTCAGTCTCATTAAACTCTCAGAACAACAGTGCTCTGGTAAATCTGATAGACCTCAGTCTATAACAACCTGATCCATCCAAGGGGACCCAACAATAGTGCGTAAACAACTGCCCTCTTGCATCATATAAGTGCGACCGTAGTTCAGTGGGTAGCCCCTTCTCCTTTGAAGTCGGGCAACTAAGAACAGTCATGCCTCACACCAGAGACCAGAGCAGGGAATCCAGAGCAGTAGTGAGGGGCTGCTGTACTCTCTGAAGATGAGGTGAACCATGGCTCTGAAGTGAAAGATCCCCTGGCACCATCTGAAGGGGCATTGGTGTGTTAGCCCAGCCATTCCAACCAATTATAAAAAACATAATCTCATCACCATGCAAACTTCACAAAGTAGTTTTTGTTTTGGCTGTAAGTATTTTATACCATCCTGAAACTGTGAAAGGTGTAAGTTCTTTGGTGCTTTCTTGAGCTCATCATTGGTCCTTAATTGAACATTGTACAGAGAGGTGAAGAAGGCATCCTTGGGATGGCAGTGCTGGCTATTGAAGATATCGATAGTATTGTAAAGAATTTACAATATAGAAGCAAAGTGGTCTGTTCCAAAAATGTGCCTCACTTCCTACCCTCCTTCATAGAAGTCCATCGGCAAAACATTTTATTCATTTCCCCCTCAGATTCAGATTAGCTTATTGTCACATACACCGGGGCGCAATGAAATTCCTTGCTTGCATGAAGCTCACAGAGTAAACAGTAAACATGGTAAAAATAAATATAATGATGAAAGCAAGATAGCACAATGCTAGTGCAGGCATAGTAGTGTAGCGGTTAGCGTAACGCTTTTACAGCGCCAACGACCCAGGTTCAATTCCAGCTGCTGTCTGTAAGAAGTTGGTACGTTCTTCCCGTGCCCGCGCAGGTTTCCTCTGGGTGCTCCGGTTTCCTCCCACTTTCCAAAGACGTACAGATTAGGAAATTGTGGGCATGCTATGTTGGCACTGGAAGCATGGCGACACTTGCGGGCTGCCCCCGGAACACTGTACACAAAAGGTTGCATTTCACTGTGTGTTTCGATGTACATGTGACTAACAAAGATATCTTATCAAACTGAGGTAGCGCAAAAAGAAATGCTAAAGTGACAATCACAGAATAACCGAGAGAGGTAGATTTTTGATAAGAGATGGAGGAATTTCTTCAAACCACCTTCAGAGTTCTTGTCGAAGCAGCAGATCTAGTAGTGATGTCACTGGGCTGCCCAGATAGTGGAGCAGGCATTTTGTTGACTCTGCCTGGGATCCTTCAGCTCTCCCTGCGGTCGGAAAATAACTGTAGGTAAAATTCACCCACATTGAGCAAACAAGGTTCCAGATCAATTATATGTTAACTACAGCCTGGCGATCCTGTGGCTCCCTTCCCCTGCCTTGATGACCTGCCCATCTCCTCTCCTCCCCTCTTCCATCCTTTATTCCATGGTCCACTGCCCTCTCCTACCGGATTCCTTCTTCTTCAGCCCTTGGCCTCTTCTACCCATCACCTCTCAGCTTCTTACATCTTCCCCCGCCCACCCACCACCACCACCCTACCTTCCCTCTCACCTGGACTGACCTATCCCCTGCCTGCGTGCGTTCCTCCCCCTCCCCCCACCTTCTTATTCCGGCTTCTGCCCTCTTCCTTTCCAGTCCTGCTGAAGGGTCTCAGCCTGAAACATCGTTTGTTTATTTCCCTCCGTGGATGCTACCTGACCTGCTGAGTCCCTCCAGCACTTTTTGTGTATTGCTCCAGATTCCAGCGTCTGCAGAATCTCTTGTGTCTCAGCTCGGGGCCGTGCCGAAGGTCAGAGAGTCACAGAGTTGTACAGCGCAGAAACAGGCCCTTCGGCCCATCCATGCTGACAATTTTGCCCATCTACACTATTTCCATTTGACGGCATTGGGTCCATTTCCTTCCGTGCCTCACCTATTCAATTGTCTTTCTGAATGCCTCTTAAATGTACTGACTGTATCTGATTCCCCACCTCCTCTGGCAGCACATTCTAGATATCAGCCACTCTCTATGTAAAGCATTTTTACCTTTTTTCCCAGAACTATCCCCCAAAACAGGGAGTTACTCACAAGGAATCTTCCAACCTATCAGGCATGGGTAAGTGTTAGCATTTTCAAATCTGAGTCATAAAGTTTTGGGTTTAATTCTCACTTCATTTTAGAGCATCTAATCCAGATTGATACCCCAGTGAAAACATTTCATACATATTTCTCTACCTTTGAAGGTGATGATGTGTTACACAGATAAAAGGTTCTCTACCTTTTGTATGCACTGTTGCTGGGATAAGGCAAGGATAGAAGGCACCAAGTTTGCCCAACAGTACATTGTTATCCACACCACACAAATATATTCATTATCAAATATATATTGGATTGGAATTAATTGAGCAAATAATCCCTGAGTCCTTAATTGAGCAAATAATCCCTGGCTTCATCTCTTGCCAAATGTGCAACCAATGTTAAGTTAATGCATTGAATTTGCTCGTGTAGATCATGGGCTGTCACAGGTCCATAATAAACTTTGGTTTTCTTCCTTGTTACAGAATGCCTTTCAGCTGGGATGTGAATATCTTTTTAAGTAGTGACATTGCTCCCCATGTGACTTGTGGTTGTAAATGTGAAGTTCATAAAAAAACTACTTTTATGAACTGTTCCTCTAAGTGGTGGAAAAGAATTTCCCACTGGAAGTGTCTTTCCATCTTTGGTGAACGTTGATCTTCAACTAGATTTTACATTGAAACTCTGAAAGTGTCTCCCTAAACTTCTCTGCCTCTTTATCTTTCTCTGCTTCATTTATTCTTTCTACATTACAACATTGGCAACATCTAAAAAATAGCCATGAAGTGCTCTGGAATGTTCCTATATAAATAGGCAAGTCTTCCTACTCATTCTGTTTAGGTCACATGGCCTTATACCTCCAACTCCATCTACAAATTTGTAGATGACACCACCATAGTGGGCCGAATCTCAAATAATGATGAGTCAGAGTACAGGAAGGAGATAGAGAGCTTAGTGACATGGTGTCATGACAACAACCTTTCCCTCAATGTCAGCAAAACAAAAGAGCTGGTCAGTGACTTCATGAAGGAGGGGCAGTGCACCCACTCCTGTTTATATCAATGGTGCTGAGGTTGAGAGGGTTAAAAGCTTCAAGTTCCTAAGAATGAAGATCACTAACAGCCTGCCCTGGTCCAACCATGTAGACACCACGGCCAAGAAAGTGCAATAGCACCACTACTTCCTCAAGAGGCTAAAGAAATTTGGCATGTTTCCTTTCCTCACTAACATTTATTGAATCACCATAGAAAGCATCCTATCTGGATGCTTCACGGCTTGGTACGGCAACTGCTCTGCCCATGACCACAAAAAACTGCAGAGAGTTGTGGACATAGCTCAAGCCCATCACGGAAACCAGACTCTGTCTACACTTCCCGCTGCCTCGGTAAAGCAGCCATCATAATCCAAAACCCTACCCTCCCCAGACATTCTCTCTTCTACCCCTCTTGTTGGGCAGAAGATATAAAAGCCAGAAAGAACATACCACCAGGCTCAAGGACAGCTGCTATCCCACTGTTATAAGACTATTGAAAGGTCCCCTAGTATGATCAGACTCTTGACCACGGTAGTGTAGCAGTTAGCATAACGCTATTACAGCGCCAGCAACCAGGGTTCAATTCTGGCCGCTGTCTGTAAGGAGTTTGTGTGTCTGTGTGGGTTTCCTCCGGGTGCTCCGGTTTTCTCCCACATTCCAAAGACGTATGGGTTAGGAAGTTGTGGGCATGCTGTGTTGGCGCTGGAAGTGTGGCGACACTTGCGGAAAGATGCATTTCACTGTGTATCTCGATGTACGTGACTAATGAAGATAACTTATCCTATCTTATCTTATTTTCCCTTGTACTACCTCAATGTATTGTTGTAAAGAAATGATCTGTATGGATGGTATGCAAAACAAAGTTTTTCACTGTACCTCGGAACACGTGACAATAATAAACCAAATTACCGATTTATCAATTTATCTTCATGTGGCTCAGTGCCAGTTCATATTCTTAAAATTCCAGTGCACCCTATGGATATGCTGGAATGGGGGTATAAGATGGGACAATGATCGCTTTGCTTGTTGCTCCACTGCAGTAAAATTCATTTGGGATAAAACGCAATGCCTGAGCGCTCCGATACTAGAGACTGGATGGTACGTGTCCTTGGACTTAGACATGTACTTGTACTTGGACATGTCCCCTCCACCTCTGAGGAAGAAGTGAGAGTGCAGCCAAATGAGGTACAATTCAAAATTCAAGAGGTATCCAACATCCACCCACTACATAGAGTGTACAGCACAGAAACAGATCCTTCGGCCTAACTCATCCATGCTGACCAAGTTGCCCAAGTGAGCTAGTCCCATTTGCCTGCGTTTGGCCCATATCCCTCCAAATCTTTCCTATCCATTTACCTGTCTAAATGTCTTTTAAATGTTGTAATTTTACCCGCCCCTACAATGGGTGAAAGAAAGAGCAAATCAAATGTTACCAGCAAAGTACTGAAGGTGCACTAAGTTCTCAAGCTTGCTGGCCTGAAAGATTTAAATATGAAGGAAATAATTTGCATTATACGCCTCTCACATCTGTTGTGCTGATGCTGACAAACAGGCAAGAAGTTGGTTGGCAATAAACTGCCCTCCTTACAAACTCATTAGAAGTTCAGGACCTGAACCTCCATGTGCACCCTGCTGCGGAAATCTGAGATTTACCTTTGATCCGATAAACTGCCCTTCATTATTTTGGCATCAAACTAACAGAGAATCTTGTAAAAATTATAGTCCTGGCATGGATATGAACCTGTATTAATTGGAGCATACTTACCCAAATGATTGACCCAAATAATTCAACGATGGTTTGGAACTGACTCATTGTGCCACTGAGCTGTGAATTTGAGGACGCTTCTGGTTTGCAACAAGTTTGAGCGAGGTATTTTTCCATCACCGACAACTTGTGGCTTTTAGAGGTAAGCCAATAAAGGCAGTTCCCTCGCTAATAGTCTGCAGAAGAAGTTGAGGTTAAGAAGCAGAGCAATGTATTTTGACCCAGTGGGGTTCTGTTCTTGTGGGTTTATCTGTTCAACGTCTGTTGCTGGGCAGAAAAACTTGTGTGGGAAAGCATTTTAGTTGTTTGAGTCACTCTGCACACAGATGGTTGTGGTGGTTGAAGGTCAAACATCCTAGCCCAAGGACATCACTATCTGAGTTCCTCAGAGAAGCGTCCTCGATTCAACCGTCCTCATTTGCTGCATCAATATCCTTCCTACTGTTTTGCCCAATTCGCAATCAGAGACACACCATTGACAACTGGTGATAGGTATTCTTAGTTTTATTCAAACTCTTAGTTGCTGTTGCCACACTTGGAGTATTGTGTGCAATTCTGGTCACCCCATTACAGGAAGGATGTGGGGGGCTTTGGAGAGAGTACAGAAGAGGTTTACCAGGATGCTGCCTGCATTAGAGGGTATGAGCTATAAGGAGAGGTTGGACAAAAATGGATTGTTTTCTCTGGAGCATCAGAGGCTGAGGGGAGACCTGATGGAAGTTTTTAAAATTATGAGAGTCATACATAAGGTAGAATCAGAATCTTTTTCCTAGGGTAGAAATGTCAAATACTAGAGGACATGCATTAAGGTGAGAGTGGGAAAGTTTAAAGAAGATGTGTGGGGCAAGTTTTTTACACAGAGTGGTAGAGCTGCCAGAAGTAGTGGTGGAAGCAGATACGATAGTGGCATTTAAGAGGTGTTAGAGAGACACATGGATATGTAGGGAATGGAGGAATAGGGATCATGTGCAGGCAGGTGGGATTTAATTTAATTTGACATCATGTTTGGCACGGACATCATGGGCCAAAGGGCCTGTTCCTGTGCTGTACTGTTCTATGTTCTAAAGACAAAGTACAAACACTCACAGCATGCACAGTATGCTTCCATGTCAAGGCATAAGGTGATCAGACTTGGGATACCCCATGCTCTCTGAATCCCAGGCTTCCTCCTTTCTGAGTGTTGGTCAGAGGCTCCGGTGTTCTGCAAGGAATTGTCCTGTTTCCAGATCCTATCTGCCTCCTATATCTTCTGGTAAATTGGTTTATTATTGTCACATGTACTGAGGTACAGTGAAAAACTTGTCTTGCATACTGTTCATACAGATCAATTCATTAAAACAGTGCATTGAGGTAGTTCAAGGGAAAACAATAACTATAATGTTATTGTTATAATGGCGAGGGTATTTGCAGACATATTTAACCTCTCCCTGCTTCAATCTGAGGTTCCCACCTGTTTTAAGAGGACCACTATCATCCTAGTACCAGAGAAAAACAAGGTAACATGCCTTAATGACTACCGACGAGTGGCTTTGACATCCACCATCATGAAGTGCTTTGAGAGGTTGGTCATGGCACACATTAACTCCAGCCTCCCAGACAACCTGGACCCATTGCAATTCACCTATCACCGAAACAGGTCTACAGCGGATGCCACCTCCCTGGCCCTTCACTCAGCTCTGGAGCATCTGGACAGTAAAGACACCTATGTTAGACTATTGTTTATTGACTACAGCTCTGCCTTCAATACTATAATTCCAAGCAAACTCATCACCAAACTCCGAGACCTAGGACTTAACACCTCTCTCTGTCACTGGATCCTTGACTTTCTGACCAACAGACCGCAATCAGTGAGGATAGGCAGCAACACCTCTGCCACAATTATTCTCTACACTGGTGCCCCACAAGGCTGCAACCTCAGCCCCCTACTCTACTCCCTATATACTCATGACTGTGTGGCCAGATTCTGCTCTAACTCCATCTACAAGTTTGCAGATGATACCACTGTAGTAGGCCGTATCTCAAATAATAAGTCGGAGTACAAGAAGGAGATAGAGATCTTAGTGAAATGGTGTCATGACAACAACCTTTCCCTCAATGTCAGCAAAGCAAAAGAGCTGGTCATTGACTTCAGGAAAGGGGGTGGTGTACATGCACTTGTCTACATCAATGGTGCTGAGGTCGAGAGGGTTGAGAGCTTCAAGTTCCTGGGAGTGAACACCACCAATAGCCTGTCCTGGTCCAACCACGTAGATGCGATGGCCAAGAAAGCTCACCAGTGCCTCTACTTCCTCAGAAGGCTAAAGAAATTCGGCATGTTCCCTTTGACACTCACCAATTTTTATTGATGCACCACAGAAAGCATCCTATCTGGATGCATCACGGCTTGGTACGGCAACTGCTCTGCCCGGGACGGGAAGAAACTGCAGAGGGTTGTGGACACAGCCCAGCGCATCACGGACACCAGCTTCCCCTCCATGGACTCTGTCTATACCTCTCGCTGTCTTGGTGAAGCAGCCAGCATAATCAAAGACCCCACCCACCGGGGTCATTCTCACTTCTCTCCTCTCCCATCAGGCAGAAGATACAGGACCCTGAGGGCACATACCACCGGGCTCAAGGACAGCTTCTATTCCATGGTGATAAGACTATTGAATGTTTCCCCTATACGATGAGATAGACTCTTGACCTCACAATCTACCTTGTTTGACCTTGCACCTTATTGTCTACCCGCAATGCACTTCCCTGCAGCTGTGACACTGTATTCTGTTACTGTTTTTACCCTGTACTATCTCAATGCACTGTGTAATGAATTGATCTGTACGAACAGTATGCAAGATAAGTTTTTCACTGTACCTCGGTACAAGTAACAATAATAAACCAATACCAATACCAGAGAAAGTGCAGTACTGGTAGATTGTGAGGTCAAGAGACCATCTTATGAGATGAGATGAGATATCTTAATCAGTCACATGTACATCTAAACACACAGTGAAATGCATCTTTTGCGTAGAGTGTTCTGGGGGCAGCCCACAAGTGTTACCACGCTTTCAGTGCCAACATAACATACCCACAGCTCCTAACCCGTAAGTCTTTGGAATGTGGGAGGAAACCGGAGCACCTGGAGGAAACCCACGCAAACACGGGGAGAACATACAAGCTCCTTACAGACAGCAGCTGGAATTGAACACTGGTCGCTGGCGCTGTAATAGTGTCATGCTAGCTGCTACACCACTGTGCCTGCCTTGTCATACTAGGGAAACGTTCAATAGTCTTGTAATAGTGGGATAGAAGCTGTTCTTGAGCATGGTTGTACGTGCTTTCAGGCCTTTGTATCTGATCTTCACCAATGAGATTGTCTCACAAGGATAGTCCAGTCTGGATCCAACACATTTCAGCCATCTTCATCTGGTTACAGCCAGATCATTGGTAACCATAGTATCACCGTCCTATTTCCAAATGGGTAGCATCCTGGTTATATGTACTGAACCAAGCAGGTATGGACAAGCGTGGAACTGATTGCTCCTCGTAATTCATACATGGGCCTTGCTCTTCACATGGGTCTGATGGTCTCATGATGGCCTCTAGCTTTCTCTTATTACAATGGTAACAACCAGATCTTCTGCCTGCTGCTATATCCACACCTAGATGCAGCTGGAAATTCTTGGAGTAACCCCATTTTTTCCTATCTCACTACAACCAGCTGGTCCCATTGCTTCCAATCTCTGAAACTTGAGGTCTTAGCAAGGGCAGCTAACTTCCCAAGTTATGGTGGCTATTTAGTGAAGCTGGGAGAATATTATAATAGGGTATTTTCTCTTATCACATAGCAGCTTGTAGTTATGTTTATTTCACGGAGTTTTAACTGCCACTGATTTCTTCTCAAAACAATTCTTGATTCAGAAACTTGTGATCAATCACTCCTTCGATTAAGTCACCATCAATCTCCTTGTTTATACTTTCCTAATATTCTCAGAGAACTTCACGGATCATTAAGCACCGCTGTGTGTAGTCACTTCCAGATGTCCTTTGAAACTAAACGCACTGTTCATTCTTCTATTCTGTAATGGCTGTTTTAACTTTCTGACCACCACACTTCCATGATAAGGTGAGAAGTGGGGATATTTGTTGATGATTGCACAATGTTCAATTCCATTAGCAGCTCCTCAGCAAATGAAGCAGCCCATGCTGGCGTACAGCAAGACCTAGACAATACACAGGTATGGACTGATAAGTGGTAGGTAGCACTTGTGCTACGAAGGTGCCAGGGCAGTGACCATCTCCAACACGAGACAGTCTAACTCCTACCTTTGTTATTCAATAGCATTCATTGCAAGGTCCCTCAAGTCCCTGGGTATCACAATTGGCCTGAAATCCAACTGGACCAGCCACAAAATCATCATGGCTACAAGAGCGGTCAGTGAGTGACTGACCTCCTGACACCCCAAGACTTTCCACCATCTACAAAGCACAAGTCAGGAGTTTGAAGGAATACTTTCCACTTGGATGGATGTGTGTAGCACCAACAATTCTCGAGAACCTTGACCCCATCCAGAACAAAGCAGCCTGTTTAATCACCCGAAGTGTTTCTTCTCTTCACCACCAGTTCACAGTGGCTGCAGTGTGTACCATCCACAAACTGCACTGCAGTTACCCAGACTAATCCAACAGCATCTCCCAAATCTGGGTCCCCCACCGCTAAGAAGGACAAGGCCAGTAGGTGTACGGGAACAGGAACACCTACAAGTTCCCTCCAAGTTGTACCCTATCCTGACTTGGATATATATTGCCAGTCCTTCATCGTCACTGGGTCTAAATCTTGGGACTCTTTATCCAACAGGACTGTGGGATTGGGGCCATCAAAAGCACTGCAGTGTTTCAAGAAGATTGTGTTCAGTTCTGGTCACCTCATTATAGGAAGGATGTGGAAGCTTCAGAGAGGGTGCAGAGGAGATTTACCAGGATGCTGCCTGGATTGGAGAGCATGTCTTATGAGGATAGGTTGAGCGAGCTAGGGCTTTTCTCTTTGTGACTTGATAGAGGTGTACAAGATGATAAGAGGCATAGATCAAGTGGACAGTCAGAGACTTTTTCCGAGGGTGACAAAAGGGGACATAATTTTAAGGTGACTGGAGGAAGGTATAAGGGGGCTGTCAGGGGTAAGTTTGTTACACAGAGAGTGGTGGGTGCGTGGAACACACTTCCTGCAGATGCTGTGGGGGCAGATACATTAGGGACATTTAAGAGACTCTTAGATAGACACATGAATGATAGAGAAATGGAGAGCCATGAGGGAGGGAAGGGTTAGATTGATATTAGAGCAGGATAAAATGTCGGCACAACATTGTGGGCCAAAGGGCCTGTACTGTGCTGTAGTGTTCTGTGTTCTATGTTCTAAGATGGCTCTCCACCACCTTCTCAAGAGATATTAGAAATGGGCCATCAATGCTCTTTACAAAAAAATTCCTCTTGGTAAGGTACCTTGACATTGTGGTGTTTGATATTGAACTAATTGGTACAGTGAAGTATTCTTTTGTTCAAACCCTTGTTGCAATCCCATCAAATACCACTCTTTCTGAGTGCAGTTTCTAACCTTAAATTCAATATTAATGCCTGTATTTAAATGGCGAAGAGAGGAACATATATGTAGGAAAATGTTATCGGCTACGAGGGGAACTTCTGTTGAGGTTCAGCCAGTTGTAAAATATTCTGCTTGAAAACTGGGCAGGGAAATTATTCTGGGCTCTCACTGAAGTTTTGCCCACAGTGTTGCGAACCTGCTGATGATGCAAATCCTTAGTTTCCATCTGTAAGTCTCTCACATTTTCTACAAGTCTTTTGATGTGTGTCCCCTGACACCAAAATGACCCTGACCTCTGCATATTCAGCCTGGTTTACATTTCAGTGCACAAACTCTTCTGGCTCCATCTGGTGACCCCCACGTGCTCTGAATCACTGCTTGTTCTCATTCCATCCGGCTGTTGCTCACCGACCTCATTGGAAACACATCACTTGCATTCCGAACAACCTCATTACACATGCTGATTAATAAATAACAAAAAATCAAGTTGCTAGAAATACTCAGCCACATCTTAGGAACACTGGTGCTCAGTGAGAGCCTTGCCAAAGAATCAGCTTTATTTTCTGATCCAATCTTGGATTTTAAACACTTTTGTTCTGCTACTGGATGTACCTCTTTATAGACCTAGAGAGTGTAGGATACTCATTTCAAACTTGGCTGGTGGAAAACAGTATTGGAGTACTGGTATTGTTTTACTATTGTCGCAGGTACCGAGATACAGTAAAAAGCTTCTGTTTGCATGCCATCCAGACAGATCACGTCATACGCAAGTACATCGAGGTAGTAAAAAGGAAAACAGGATGCAGAATATAGTGTAGCAGCTACAGAAAAAGTGCAGTGCGGGTAACAAATAAAGTGCAAGGACAATGACGAGGTAAATTAGGCTATCAAAAGTCCACCTTGGGGTGGGGATGTGGCTGGGGGTGGATTTCAGCAGTTGAGACCCGAAAGCACTTTGAGCAGAGTTCTTGTTTTGACCATCATCCATTAAATTGCCCTCCTTTACACCCACACTGCGGCAGCAGCTCCTCCTGTATCCAGATGAGCAGAACGTGGAGAGAGAACGTTCATTCACATTTCAAGCACAAGTGCTAAGTTTCCTGTGACAATGAGGGCATTGTTTACAGCAACAGATTGGAGCAGATGTTTACAAGTGTGTGACAAAGATTTCCCACTGTCGCCCTTGCAAATCTTGCCGAGTCATGTTTGTGTGTGAACCGTGAGTAACCAGGTGAAACCCCAACCAAAGGTGAGTACCTGAGATGGTGTGTGGTAACCACAAGTCCTGTGGGAAGGATTCATCTTCCACAGGGCCCAAGGGCTCCTGGTACCATATGGAAACCTTGGCAGAGATGAAAGGTATGAATCAGTCCTGGTAAGGTGAGCTCTTTGCAATAGATTTTTTTTGAAAAATAAATTTTATTCATAGTAAATATATACAAAAGAAGAAACAGAGCAAAATTTTTACATTCATGGTCATTACATTCAGTACTGTAAACTTTTTTTTAGACTGTAGCACCTTTGTCACTCATGTGGCCCCCTGGGGTGTTACACCATTTCATTGTTTGAGGGGCTTCCCTACCCGACTCAGCCCCCCCATGTGCAGTAGCAGAGGGACCCTGGACTATGGTCTTTCCCCATAGAGCCTTTGCATTGGCTGCACCAAACTTCAGTGTGTCCCTCAGCACGTACTCCTGCAGTCTGGAATGTGCCAGTGGGCAGCGTTCTCCTAGGGGCACCTCGTAATGCTGGAAGACCAACAATTACAAAGATGCTCATACTATAATCCTCTACAGGGGAAATTAGATCTGATGGAAGTGTGTCTAGGCCTGAATTCTACCAGATACATTTTTCAATGAGAATGGAGTGATGTGTGCTCCTTATGATAAGGCCTAGAAAAGCCACCATTAAAATGTACTTCTATTCAAAGCAACAGTTACATTTATTCACATTTCAAGCATGAATGCTAAGTTTTCCACGACAATGAGGGCATTGTTTATAACAACGGACACGGTAGAGAACTTGGAGCAAATGGTTACAAGTGTGTGACCTAAAAATTTCCTCGAGACCAATCCTTAGGTTATCAAAGGGTTGGTTCAATACATTGAAGTATTTTAATACAATTTTGTATGATACAGACCGATGCTGTTTATGTTTTGGGCACTTTAACTGAGAACTATCTGATAAACTGACCTAAGACAGAAAATGGCAATACAGGAAACATAGAGTCATATAGCACACTGAGTCTATCGGGCACCCATTTACACTTATCCCATTTTATTCTCCCCCGAGATTCTACCACTCACCCACACACTAGGGGCCATTTACAGTGGCAAATTAACCGACAAACCCTCACATCTTTGAGATGTTGGAGGAAACCGGAGCACCCGGGGGAAACCCATGCAGTCACAGGGAGAACGTGCAAACTCCACACAGACCGCACCAGTCTTCAGTGGTCTAGTTTTCTCACATTTGCACCTGTGATGACCTAAAACCTTAATTCTGTTTCTCTCTCCACAGATGCTGTCTGGCATATTGAGTGTTTCCAGCATTTTCTGTTCTTATTTCAGATTTCCAGCACTTGCATTTTTTAAAAATTTTCAGCCATGATGTGCAATGGAAGCCCATTTATCACAAGACTTCCTTTCCAGGGATTACTAAGCCCATTGCAACCTACTAAGTTCAGAATCAGAATCATATTCATTATCACTGACTTATATGTCATGAAATTTGTTGTCTTGCAGCAACAGTACAGTGCAAAGACAAAAAATAATTATAAATTACAAAAAAATAAATAGTGCAATAAAAAAGAATAACGAGGTAGTGTTCATAGGTTCGTGGACTGTTCAGCAATCTGATGGAGGAGAGGAAGAAGCTCTTGAGTGTGGGTCTTCTTGACATCCTTCCTATAGTGAGGTGACCAGAATTGCATGCAATACTCTAAATGTGGCTTAACCAAAGTTCTATAAAGATGCATCATAATGTCTTGACTTCTTATACTCAATACCTCGATTAATGAAAGCAAGGATTCCATAAGCCTTCTTAACCACCCTATCTACCTGTGTAGACACTTTCAACGAGCCATGGACTTGCACCCCAAGGTCTCTCTGTTCTTCAACACTGTTAAGGGTCTTGCCCTTAAGAGTGCACTGCCTCTTGACATTAGTCCTACCAAGGTGCAACACCTCACAGTTATCTGGGTTTTGGCTGAGTTTTAGTTGCCTGATATAAGTACAGAGGTAAAAGCCCCCCATCACCCTGTTTCTCACTCCATCTCCTCCCCAGTCCATCTGCCCATCTCACACTCCTCCCACCAGGGCCCCTCCCACTACTATTCCCATCTGCCCTCCCCACCTCCCTTATTTGGTTCCACGGTCCACCTTCCTCTCCTATCAGATTCCATCATCTGCAGCCCTGTGTTGCCTCCACCCATCACCTTCTAACCTCTTGCTATATCCACTCTTCCCTCCTCCATCTGCCTATCACCCCTCCTCACCTAGATCCACCTATCACCCACCAGCTCTCGCTTCTCCCCTTCCCCTCACCCCTTTATACTGGCCATCTCTCCTCTGTCTTTCAGTCCAGATGAAGGGTCTCGATCCAAAACACTGACTGTCCATTTCCCTCCACAGATACTTCCTGATCTGTTGAGTCCCTCCAACATTTTGTTTGTTGCTACAGAGTTAAGATGCCTTGCTGCAGTTAGGTAGGACATTGATGAGACACCACCTGGAGTATTGTGTATAGTTTTGCTCTCCTTACCTGAAAAGAATAAACTTTCTATTGAGAGAGTACAATAAAAATTCACCAAACTGTTTCTTGGGGTGGTGATTTTGCCATAAGAGGAGAAATTGAGTAGACTACACCTAAATTCTCTAAGGTTTAGATATCTACCTTGTTGTGACCTTGCACCTTATTGTCTACCTGCACTGCACTTCCTCTGTAGCTGTGACACTTTACTTTGTACTGTTATTGTTTTTACCCGTACTACCTCAATGCACTCTGTACTAACTCAATGTAACTGCACTGTGTAATGAATTGACCTGTACGATCAGTATGTAAGACAAGTTTTTCACCGTACCTCGGTACAAGTGACAATAATAAACCAATACCAATACCAATCTCATTGAAACCCACAAACTTGCAAGGCTCAACTAGCTAGATTCAGCAAGAATGGTTCCCCTGGCTGAGGAGACTACAGCCAAGGGTTAGAGTTTCAGAACAAGGTGCGGGACATTTAGGATACAGAAGTAATTTCTTCACTCAGTAGGTAGTGGAATACAGGGCTGTGGAGGCTCAGTCACTGAGTTCATTCAAGTCAAGTCAAATCAAGCTTATTGTCATGTGCACAATTACGGTGGGGTACAGGTACAATAGAAGACTTGCTTGCAGCAGCATCACAAGCTCATAGGTACAGACAACATGCAGGATGTAAATTATACATAAATTATACAAGACAGTGAAGGAAGAGGGAAAAAAAAGACCGTGCAAAAGCAAGACTGTGTGAAAAAACAAAGACACAATCAGAGACAAGTCCATGGTCTTGCAAGGGGTGGTCTGTGGTGTTGCATTGCTGAGGTAAAATTAGTGTGTGCACGTTGGTTCAAGAACCTGGTGGTTGTAGGAAAGTAACTGTTCCTGAACCTGGTGGTGTGGGACTTCAGGCTTCTGCACCTCCTGCCTGACGGTAGCAGCGAGAAGAGAGCCTGACCCAAATGGTGGGGATCCTTGATGATGGATGCTGCCTTCTTGAGGCAGCACCTCCTGTAGATGCTGCCAATGGTGGGGAGGGCTGTGCTCATGATGGACCGGGCTGTGACAACTAGTCATTCAAAACAAAGATGGAAAGATTTCTAGATATTAAGGGAATGAAGGGATGTGGGGAATGATGCAAAAAATGGTTCTAAGGTAGAAAATCAGCTGTGATCTTGATAAATGGTGAAATAGGTTTGAGGGGCTGAATGACCTGGTCCTGCTCTTAATTCTCAAGTTCTTCAGTGAGATCTCTCTGAAAATCAGGAGGGTCAGTGGTTAATGTTGCAACATAGAAACCTTCAGCAAATGAAAATCAAAATAAACCCTGCAGGTGCTGGAAATCTGAAATACCAAGCCAAAAATGTTGGAAACACTCAACAGGTCAGGTAGCATCTGTGGGGAGAGAAACAGAGTAGATACTTCAAGTTGGAGAAGGGGCGGAGGACATTTCAGGTTCTGATGAAGAGCTTTTGACCTGAAATGTTAATTCTGTTTCTCTCTCCATAGATGCTACCTGACCTGCTGAGTGCTTCTAGCAGTTTTTTGTTTTATTTTAGAAATCCTCAGTGTCTGGTGTTGCAATGCAGAAATCCTCAGTGTCTGGTGTTGTAATGCGGAAATCTTCAGTGTCTGGTGCTGTGATGCAGACAGATGCAGCACTGATTTCACACCAGCAGTTCTCCACACACTGACACAGGGCGATGCAGACAGATGTAGTACTGATTTCACACCAGCAGTTCTCCACACACTGACAGAGTGATGTGATGATAATACTAACTTACAGGACAGGACTGTTGAGCAGAATACCAGGAAACTGATGCTCTTCAATGAAAAATGGCCCCAAGATAATTATCTGGAATACTGGGACTGCGTTATGAAAGCAAATGGACTAGAAATACGGAATAGCTTTTGTGAAAGACCAAAAGAAATCATGGCGTATATAACTTTCATTTACATCAACAAGGTGTCAAAGTAACAGAAAGCGATTGAAAGTTGAAGGCTTTCCAATTTTTAGTGCTGCAACTCTAGCTGTTGTGACTGCTGAACTCCGTTCCCTCCATTCTCTGAACATTCGCATGCCTATCTAAGAGCCTCTTAAACGGCCCTATCGTACCTGCCTCCACCACCACCCCTGGCAGTGCATTCCAGGCACCCACCGCTCTCTGTGTAAAAAACTTGCCCCTGCACGTCTCCTTTGAAGTTAACCCCTCTCACCTTAAATGGATGCCCTCCAGTATTAGACATTTCGACCCTGGGAAAAAGATACTGGCTGTCCACCCTATCTATGCCTCTCATAATCTTATAAACTTCTATCAGGTCTCCCCTCAACCTCCACCGCTCCAGAGAAAACAACCTATATTTGTCCAACCTCTCCTCATAGCACATGCTCTCTAATCCAGGCAACGTCTTGGTAAACCTCTTCTGCACCCTCTCCACAATTAACTGCAGTTTCAATGGCTATAATTACCTATACTAACATTTTGAATGCAGGCAGGTAACTTTGCAGAATTACATATTTACAATGGTAGCACATCCCAAATGGCAGAACCACTTTGAATATTCAAGCACTGGTGGTTGGTCTGAAAGCTCCAGACACTGAAAATATACCTCTTTTGTTACAGTGTTGAGAGGTGGCTTCCTGAATATACAAAGAGCCAAAATATTAAGTGACAAATAAAACATACTCTTATGCTGGGGGATCTCAGCAGGCCAGGCAGCATCCGTGGAGAAAAGCAGGCGGTCAACGTTTTGGGTCAGGACCCTTCTTCAGGACTGAAGATAGGAAAAGGGGAAGCCCAATGTATAGGAGGGAAAAGCACATCAGTGATAGGTGGACAAAAGAGGGGAGGCAGGGTGGGCACAAAGTGGTGAATTCAATGTGAATTCTCCCATTTTAAGTAATCCCCACACTGCCCCCCCCACACCCACCCCCAATCATGCCTCTTCCTTTCTTCCTTCTCCTAGCCCATCTCGCTTTTCTCTACCAGCCCCCCCCCCGCTCCCGTTTCCTCCTCACCTTTGACCCATCACCCGGTGGATCTGCTCTCTCCTCCTCCCCCGCAAGTCAATGTCAAGTCCAGTATATTGTCATGTGCACAAGTACGGTGGAGTACAGGTACAGTGTAAAACTTGCTTGCAGCAGCATCACAGGCATGTAGGTACAGACAACACACAGAATATAAATCACACATAAATTATACAAGACAGTGAAGAGACAGAGAAAATAAAAGACTGTGCAAAAATAAGACCTTAGTTCAAAAAAACAAAGGCACAATCAGAGATGAGTCCATGGTGGTGCAAGAGGTGGTCCGTAGTGTTCCGTTGCTGAGGTAGGGTTAGGGTTGTGCAGGTCAGTTCAAGGACCTGATGGTTGAAGGGAAGTAGCTGTTCCTGAACCTGGTGGTGTGGGACTTCAGGCTTCTGTAGCTCCTGCCTGATGGTAGCAGCGAGAAGAGGGCATGACCTGGATGGTGGGGATCCTTGATGATTGATGCCACGTTCTTGAGGCAGCACCTCCTGTAGATAGTTTCAATGGTGAGGAGGGCTGTGCCCATGATGGACCGGACTGTGTCCACTACTCCCTGCAGATACCACTTCAACAGTTATTGTAGAAAATATCAGCTAATGGTGTAAGAGGTAGCATGTTGGCATGCATTGAAGATTGGCTGGCAAACAGGAAACAGAGAGTAGATATAAATGGGTCTTTACCTGGTTTGCAAAATGAATGGTATTCTTCAGAGATCGATGCTGGGGCTTCATCTTTTTACAATGTATATGAAAGATTTGGATGAAGACATTGAAGGTGTAGTTGCTAACTTTGCTGAAGATATAAGGATAATTTGGAAAATAAGTTGAGAAGAGAACATAAAAATGCTAGAAAGGGATACGGATAGCTGAAGTAGGCAAATGGTATATCATGTGGGAACATGTGCCATTGTCCATTATGGCAGGTGGATGAGGAGAGGATGTTTCCTTCAGTGGGACAATATAGAACTAGAGGCTGCCCACTGAAGACCGAGATGGGACACTTTTTCTCTGGAGGGTTATGAGTCTTTGGAACTCAATTCCTTACAGGAGTGAAAACTGAGTCAATTTCAGATAGAGGCAGATAATTTATTGATAAGTAATGGGGTTAAAGGTTTGGGGTAGACAGGAATGTGGATTTAAGGTTTCAATCAGGTGAAGGGTCCAGATGAAGGGTCTCAACCCGAAACGTCGACTGTTCATTTCCCTCCACAGATGCTGCCTGACCCGTTGAGTTCCTCCAGCATTTTGTGTGTTGCTTCAGTCAAATCAACCTTGGGCACTGAATGCCTGATCAAGTCCAAGGGACCAAGTTGCCCAATCCTGCTCATCCTAATTATTTCACCCCTGTCCCCTGTTCCTTTATACATCCTGACAATTTGCACTTATGCTCTCTTCACTGCCTAGTCTTTTGAATTTCTTTTGTCAAACAACTGAGCATCACTGCCAAACAATGAAAGCTGTTGGTAGTTACAATAAGCAGCAAGGTCTGCGTGAAGATCAAATCTGTCAGTACATGGTCCAATGCGTCTTCCAAATTGGAGCAGTTTCCCCACTGACCTTTTCATTTCAAATGTGCCCTCAAAGTATCTGCATGAAGCCATTCTTTATAATGTGAATTGTAGATTCTTTTGTCTCTTAGGATATTGAAACTAGTCAGGAGATTCCTAATTTATTGGATGAACGTTTCCTCTATTGAATTACTTCAACCATTCTGAGATGGAATCTAATTGGCTGCATGCCCAGTTATGAGAAATTGATACACTCAATGAGAGCTGTCTCTTGGAGAAGACCTTAAATCAAATCTCTGTCCCATTGCTCCACTAGATTTTCGAACAGCATTCAATGGGTAAGTATTTCTCCTGGTATAGAATCACGGAATTGAACCTAATTTTTGCTGTTACATGTATTTGCATTTAAAGTAAGCTTGATAATATTTACTTGCTTTTTTTATTATAAAACCATTTGGACATTTTATCACTTTATACATTTTTATGTAAGAATATATTTTTAGTTAAAGAATCATAGAATTATTGGGGTTGATAGTATTTGGCTCATTGAATCTCTGCTGACTCCTAGCCAAACAATATTTTCAGTGTCTTTTCACTGATCTTTCACCAACCCTGTGAATTACTCTCCCTCAAGAGCCTATCCACTTCTCTCAAGAGCCTATCCAATTTGAAAGTCCTATTTCAAGTGGTGAAATGGTGAAGTGGTGATCATAACAACCTCTGTGTAAAACCGTTGTCCCTCACATCTGCCCTGTATCTTTTGCATAAATATTTTAATCTCCACTGCTACTCCTTGAACCATTCTTTAGGGAGATTGACCTCTCTTTGTCGACCCTATCTGAATCCATTATCGTCTTGTACAGCTAAAAATAAACTGCTGGAGGAATTCAGTGGGTCGAGCAGCATTTGTGGAGATAGACCTGTCCCGACACCTCCTCCCTCACCACCATTCAGGGGTCTAAACAGTCCTTCCAGGTGAGGCCGTCCTTCACATGTGAATCCATTGGTGTGCATCCGGTGTGGCCTCCTCTACATTGGTGAGGCCCGACGCAGATTGGGAGATCGCTTCGTCGAGCACTTTTGCTCTGTCTGCCATAACGGCCAGGTGGCCAGCCATTTTAATTCCACTTCCCATTCCCACACTGACATGTCTGTCCACAGCTTCCTCTATGCCAAGTTGAGGCTAGGTGCAAGTTAGAGGAACAACACCTCATATTCTGCCTGGGCAGTCTCCAACCGGACGGCACGAACATCGATTTCTCTAACTACTGGTAACCTCTCCCTCTTGTACCAACTTTCTTTTCCCTTATCTCACTGGCCCCATAACCCCTTCTCTATCCCCTCCCCCACCCTCTCAATCTGCCCATCACCCACACACTCCTCCCTCCAGTTCCCCTCCCCACCTCCTTCCCTTTATTCTATGGTCCACTGTCCTCTCCTATCAGGTTCCACCTTCTTCAGCCCGTTGTCACTTCCACATCATTCCCACTCTCCCCCCTCCCTCACCTGCCCATCACCTCCTGCACCCGGATCCACCTATCACCTGCCGGCTCTTGGTCCACCCCTTCCCCTCACCTCTTTATACCACCCATCTCCCCTCTTTCTTTCCAGGCCTGATGAAAGGTCTTGACCCGAAACGTCGACTGTTTATTTCCCTCCACAGATGCTGCCTGACCTGCTGAGTTCCTCCAGCATTTTGTGTGTTGCTTGAGACAAAGAGGTGGTTGATGTTTCAGATCAAGACCCTGCAGGTTGAGAGTACAGAGAGAAGATAACTGGTATGTGGAAGTCAGAGGGAGGACTGAGACAGAGGCTGGTAGGTGATAGGTGGAAACATTAAAAAACAGATGGAGCCAGGCAGTGAGGGGAGGGGGAAGTGTAGAGACAGAGTCTCCATGGTCTTGAACACCACTATCGAATCTCCTCTCTACCTTCCTTACTCCACTGAGGACAACTCCAACTTTTCCAGTCTAAGCTTGCTGCAGAAATCCCTCATCCCTTGAGTCCTTCCAATAAATCTTCTTCGCACCCTCTGTAGGATCCTTCTTAAAATTAGGTGACCAGCTTTTGTCTGGACAGTATTACACCCTGAGCTAATAACAACATATCATGGATTAATGATTGTACAAAGGAGGTTTTTGGCACGGAATGTTTGATACATTTATTCACATAACAGTCACTGCATTTTTAAGGTAATTCTTAAGCAGCTTTGACATGCAATGTACAATGTAAATGTAAACCTTTTCAAATTCTACTTGGTTTTGGCTATTTTTCTTGATTCCTCCAATTTTGATGTATATTTCCTATCACTCTCAACCTCTCCATTTAAACTGATCTATTTTTTTCTAGAAGTAAAACACAGAAGAAAGAGTCCCCTTGGGTCTTCTTGCCAATGCATGTCAATTTCCATTTTTCCTTATGACATAGAAGGTGGGCAGGAGGTACAGGACCCTGAATTCCCACACCACCAGGCTCAAGAACAACTATTTCCCTTCAACTATTTGGTTCTTACTCACTACAGTTTAGCAACGCTATGATCACTTTGCACTAAGATGGACTTTTTGTTTGTAATTATGTTCTTTCTTGTAAAAACTATGTTTAATTTATGTTTATCTTGTGAATGCTGCTTATATGATGTTATGTGCCTGTGATGCTGCTGCAAGTAAGTTTTTCATTGCACCTGTGCATACATGTACTTGTACATATGACAATAAGCTTAATTTTGACTTTGACTAGACTTTGAAACTATTTGGCCCATCATGTCTATGCTGGCTCACAGAGCAATCACATTCCCCCACTAATTTCCCCTGTATTCTATTCTCCCCACATTCCCATCAATTTTATGCTGGGGGCAATTTACATTGGCCAAGTAACCTACCAGCCCTCTGATCCATGGGATGTGGGAGGAAACCAGAACACCCAGAGGAAACCCATACCATCACAGAGAGAACGAGCAAACTCCACACAGACAGTCCTGAGAAGAGGATCAAACCCAGACTGGTGTAGCTGTGAGGCAGAAGCTCCACTGGCTGCACCACTGTGTCACCCAGAGGCAAGATTATCCATATTATTTCCAGGGCGATGAAGCCCTGACCATTTGTGGGTGTTTCTGATGTCACTGGCACATTTATGTCCTCCTTCCAAACATCTGAGTCTGTGAATCTGCATGCAAAATGAAACCTCTACAGGTGGTTCAGACACTTGCAATGAATTAAGGGCCTATTGAAGACACAGAGGAGGGAGTACACACAACTAAGGAAAACTTTGTCTTGTTATTGAGTAGATAAAAATCAAAAACTGTAGAGAGTGGAAATCTGAAACAAACTGAAAATACAGGAAATGTTATTTATGTTATTATAGCTAAGGAAGAGAACAAAGTACCTTCAAGAGAAATGATATTAAGGATTAAGGAGAGAGATTTATTGAATTTAATATGTTTACAAATGGCACCGAGAAAATACTGGGTCGTAGAATAAACAAATCTCCCAGACAAAGGATTTGTGCCTTTAGATTAGAAGATTATTTATGTGTGTGTGTGTGTGTGTGTGTGTGTGTGTGTGTGTGTGTGCGTGTGTGTATGTTCATGGTGTGTGTGTGTATGTGTGTCTGTATGTCCATGGGTTGTGTGTGTGTCTGTCTATGTCCATGGTGTGTCTGTGTGTCTGTGTGTGTCTGTGTGTATGTCCATGGTGTGTGTGTGTGTGTGTGTGTGTGTGTGTGTGTGTGTGTGTGTGTATGTCCAAATGTGTGTGTGTGTGTGTGTGTGTGTGTGTGTGTGTCTGGGGGCCAGTGGTGTAACTGTCTAAATGTACAGTGAGAAACCAGAGACTGGGTTCCCGTCACTTTAATATCATTAGTGGAGAATGTGCAGAAACAGGAGCAGTTGGACAAACAATGAGCTGGACAAGGAAAATCAGCGCCTTATGTTAGTCTAATCCTGCTGACCTTTGGGGAGTTCACGAGCATAGTGGACCAGTAGATGGTGTTGATGCAGATTTCTGGAAGGCTTTTGATGGGGTTTTCCACAAGAGATTATTAGCAATAATTAACATTCATGTAATTGGAGGTAATCTTGTGAGATGTGCTGGTAATTAGTTTGGAAATGGAGAAACTAGAGAACAGGGATAAGGGGAACATTCTCAGATTGGTGAGATGTCGAACTGATATCTCTCTGGGACCTGTACAAGGCCTCAGCATTTCACTGTCTACACCAATGACTTGGAAGAATTGGCAGCTGTGTACACGTTGGCAGATGGCCCTGCATTTAAAAGCAAGTGGTTTTGAAGGGAGTTAAAACCCAAGAGGTATGTAGGCAGGAAGTGAGGGACAAAACTATTGGCCATGGAGTTCAGGGGAAGTGTGACATTTTCCTTTAGGAAAACTAATTGGTTTATTGGTTTATTATTGTCACATATAACAAATTACATTGAAAAGCTTTGTCTGTGTGCTATCCAGACAGATCATTCTGTACAAAAGGGGAAAAAAATACAGAATATAGTGTTACAGTTACAGAGAAAGTTCACAGGTAGACAAATAAAGTGCAAGGACCATGATGAGCTAGACTGAGAGATCAAGAGTTCAAGTAGGACAGAGTATTTTCCTGGTGGGGAAAATCAAAGAGATTTGTATGCCCTGGTCCTCAAATCATTCAAAGCCACTGCACAGGTCAGCACGGTGGTGCATCTAGTGGAGCTGCCGCCTCAGCTCCAGTTCAGTCCTGACTTTGGTTG
Organism: Pristis pectinata; assembly: GCF_009764475.1. Lineage (NCBI taxonomy): Eukaryota > Metazoa > Chordata > Chondrichthyes > Rhinopristiformes > Pristidae > Pristis > Pristis pectinata. The sequence continues at coordinate 38,348,134 of NC_067423.1, read as the reverse complement.
CTCTCAGTGTGGAGTTTACACGTTCTCCCTGTGGTCATATAAGTTTACTCTGTGTATGCCAGTTTCCTCATATCCCAAAGACATGCGGGTTGGTAGGTTAATTGTCACTGTAAATTATCCCTAGTATGTAGGTGATTGGTAGAATCTGGGGGGAGTTGATGGGATTGTGGGGAGAATAGAATGGAATGAATGTAGAATTAGTGTAAATGGGTCGTCAGTAGTTGGCACTGACCCTATGGGCCGAAGGGCCTGTTCCCGTGTCTGATTCTGGCTATGATTCTAAGAAGCAGTTAAAAAGGCAAAGGAAAAGTGGGTGCTCACCTCATGGGAGGTGGAAGCTAAAAGCAGAGAACAATGCTTCAGCTTTGTTGTGCATTGGCAAGATCCCATTCAGGGCACGGCACCAGCAACTGGCATCACACCTTGCAAAAGATGCAGTGGCTGTAGTCTGGGCTGAGTACAGAATTACCAGATGTACCGAGGCTAGAAGTGGGCAGGGAATGGAGGGAGGATAAAGTTCAGACAATGCCTGCTGTGGTGTAGTGTGGAGGTGAAGTAGCTCCATATACAGTGAACCTCTGATAATCTGCGATCTGATTAAAGGAAATCCCGATGGTTTGGCATCTGGAGCACCAGGTGATGTTTGTCACTCTCACTTAAAATTCACAAGGGTCCCAGTTCCCACAGTCCCTTTAAACTCACCAAGGCCCTGTTTCCAAAACTCTCTTTAAACTCACTGGGTTTTTAAACTCCTTCTAGACTCACAGATTCACTGGAAAATTTATGATAATACTGTATAACATATTAAAAAGGTGAATTAAAAGTACGTTTGGGTATTAATTGGGAATAACATCCAACAGTGTGGAAAATCTGCCTGGCTGATATCACCAAAGTGCCGGATTATTGGAGTTTTACAGCAGGTGAGATTCATTTTGATGGACTCTGCACAGCACAACCAATCACTTGTCACTGCGCATGCCTTGAATAATTAAATCTCCCAAAGCAATATTAGCAATGAACACAGGGACACTCTCCATGCCCTGGACATTAAGTGAAACCCATCAGATTATCTTTTTTTTCCTTTAATAATTCTATCATTTGAATACCCCCATCAAATGTATGTACTGATATCAAATGACAGCTTTCATAGCAAGATTGTACAACTGAAACAGGGACTGTAGCTAAGTTTAGAAATAGTAGCACACATTTTGAAAAGCATTTGTTTTCCAGTTTGGGAAGGGACTTCCCAGCAGCTGTGACCAATGTAGATAAAGAAACAAATAAACAAAAACGGAATATGTAGATAAAGAAACAAAGAAACAAAAACGGAATATATTTCTTAAACCTAGACAGAAAAAAAGTTTTATGTCTTATGTACAAAATGGGAGTTAATGCTTAGAATTGTGTTTAGCTCAGAATGCACTCTGAGAATAGGGAACTATTCATCATTCACATCTGATTCCAATTAATGACCAAAGCTGGGCACACTGCAGTTTGTAAGGTTTTGCGGAGCCTCAAGTTGTCAACTGGGAGTAAAGGGTGTTCTCCAACCTGAATTGATAAGCTATTGTTGTAGGTCCCTGCCAGGAATTCCATTTGTTAGCCACCGAGTCTCTTGGTTTCCCTGTCACCTATCCAAGGCCAAGATGGATTGTTCACAACCTTGCCTTCCTACTTGAGTACGAGGTAGGATTATGACCACATATCGGATCACCACAGACTTTAATCTCTGAATCCTAGCCCACCTCTGCCACTGCCTCAGTTCATTTAGAGCTGAAATACTCAACATTGCCTTTGCTTTTAGTAGGCTTGTCCATTCCAGTGACTTCCCATCAGTGGTGGAGTCTGCCTCACATGCCAGTGGGGGGATGGGTGGGGAGGCTGAGTTTACAACTGCTCTCTGCTCCTCCAACCCCTCACAGTGCTTGTTGACTAGAAAGCATCCTATCCAGATGCATCACAGCTTGGTATGGCAACCACAAGAAACTGCAGAGAGTTGTGGACGCAGCTCAGCACAGCTCAAAGCCAATCTCCCCTCCACGGACTCTGTCTACACTTCTTGCTGCCTTGGAAAAGCAGACAACAGAATCCCCGGACATTGTCTCTTCTGCCCCCTCCCATCAGGCAGAAGATACAAAAGCCTGAAAGCATGTACCACCAGGCTCAGGGACAGGGTACTACTCCACTGTTTAGGACTATTGAATGGTTCCCTAGTACGATAAGATGGACTCTTGACTTCACAATCTACCTCTTCGTGGCCTTGCACCTTAACGTCTACCTGCACTGCACTTTTTCTGTAACTGTAAAACTCTATTCTGCATTCTATTATTATCTTCCCCTGTACTACTTCAATGTACTTATGTGGTGAAATGATCTGTCTGGATGGCATGCTAAACAAAGTTATTCACTGTTCCTTGGTACCTGTGACAATAATAAACCAATTACCAATTACTTGTCCCACAGTGCCTCACTTTTCATTGCTTGATGGCCCCTCCCTGCTTCCTACCCTCCAGCCCCTTGAGAAATCTTTCTTCCTCCAATTCTAGTCACATATCCTAATGACTTCAATCCAGCAACAGTGCCTCTACCTTCAGCTAAATAGGGAAGCTGTTTTGAATTGTTTCCCTAAACATTCCAGCCTCTCCCTTACTCCTTCTGCTTGTTATAACCAATATCTTGTCCAAACATTCTACTTTTGTAGCTTGGTGTCAACTTTCATTTGCTTACAGTGGAGCAGATCTTCCGAATGAATTCGACCTTGGACACCCACACTGTGCTGGTGGACTGAGGGCATTCCAGACTTCCTCAGATATCCCATCTTGTAGGCTGGGATTTCCACTCATTCACCCTGTCCTGGGTAAAGGGGGAAAGAAAAGATGCCCAACATAGTCTTCAACTTTTGTGTGTGGTTGCATCAAGCTGTGCACGAAGTCTGACTACGCAAGCATCAAGTGTCACTCCGTGCTGAGGTTTTACCTGTCTCCGATGTTGCGAAGGACAGGCTTGACCTTGTTGCAGCGCAACGTTCCCTTCAGTTGGACCTTGCCACACTATCTGTCCTTCATACAGGAGCTTATGTGCGTGGGGATTCGTGTCTGACAAAGCTCTTAGAGTTTTTAAAAGAGGTAACCAAGAGGATAGATGAGGGTCGGGCAGTGGACATTGCCTATATGAATGTTAGCAAGGCTTATGACCAGGTCCCGCATGGCAGACTACTCTGGAAGGTTAGATCGCATGGGATCCAGGGAATGTATAGCTAAATGGATTCATAATTGGCTCGATGGTAGGAAGCAGAGAGTGATGGTTGTCACGAACCAGCAACAAAAGAAACACACTGAGCATGATTCAGTGTTAAAAACTATTTTATTAATCACTACTTATGATAATACGTAAAATAAAAGTAAAAATGTTAGTATGTTAGAATTCAAAAATGTTAAACCTCGAACGTTAACCCCAAAACTAAACTCTTCGTGTGTGTGTGTGACAAAGTCCAAAACTCCCAGTTCCTGAATGGTTCTTAAAGTTCAGTTCCGCAAGCCATAAGGTGAAACATGAGCAAGGGCTTCTTCAACAACCACCGTTGTCTGAAGATAAGATGTAGATGTAGAAAAACTTAGAGAGAGTAAATACGAAATCCAAATGTTCCACGATGGAACCCAAACGACACTTCAGTGTTTACTCGGTAGTGACTTCCTCACCCCGAAAAGCATCCGAACCGTGGTCGTCCACATACAAATACCTGTTTCCTTCTACAGGTCAGCAACAAAGTGAACTCCACCGGATTACTTCCAACTTCCATACATGGATTTCAGTGGCAAACACAGTTATTGTTTCTCATCCATCGATAGAGAAAACAAGCAGGCTGGTGTCTCTCTCCCTTCTCTCTCTCTCTCCTTCTTCTTCTTCAACAACGTCATTACGTCCTTTATCTTCTATTGACGTAAGCACGCCCCACACACACATACACACACACTCTCTATCTTAAAGGGACTTTCACTGAGTCCGTAACACCTCCCACCTAAAAAAAAATTTTCCCAAGAAAATTTTAACCGCGCATAGTTAATAATGTTAATAATTATCATGCTACACAACTACAGACTATCAGATTAGTACAGATACATGTTTCCCATTTAACATCGGGAAAGACAATCAGCAATCACATTATCTTTGCCTTTAATGTGAGTTATCATGAGATCAAACTCTTGCAAAATTAAACTCCAGTTTAACAGCCTTCTGTTCTTGTTTTTGACTCGGCTCAGAAACACCAGTGGGTTATGATCTGTATACACAGTCAATGGTTTCTGAGCGGTGCAAACATATACACTGAAATGTTGCAAGGCTAAAACAAGCGACAGTAATTCTTTCTCTATGGTGGAATAATTCTTTTGATGCTCATTAAATTTCTTTGAAAAGTAAGCTACAGGATGGTCAATATCATCAAGGTCACCCTTCTGCAACAACACAGCTCCTGCAGCTTCATCACTGGCATCTACTGCTAATGAAAATGGCTTTTCAAAGTCAGGTGTTCTGAGCACAGGATGGTAGCATAAAATGGCTTTCAGCTTCTCAAATGCTTCTTGACAAGAATCTGTCCAAACAAACTTTACTCCCTTCTTCAGAAGATTAGTTAGGGGAAGAGCAATATCAGCAAAATTTTTACAAAATTTTCGATAATATCCAACCATTCCCAAAAATCTTCTAACAGTCCTCGTACCTGTGGGAATAGGGAACTCAGATATTGCTTGAACTTTTGCCTGAACAGGAGCTTGCTTGCCTTGACCTACAACATAACCAAGATACGTCACAGTGGCATGGCCAAATTCACTTTTAGCCAAGTTAACTGTAAGGTTAGCCTTGGAAAGTCTTTCAAACAACCTTTCTAACACAGAGATGTGATCTTCCCAAGTATCATTCCCAGTCACTAAGTCGTCAATGTAGGCATCTGTATGTTTTAACCCATGAATCACTGAATTAATCATTCTTTGAAATGTTGCCGGAGCATTTTTCATTCCAAATGGCAAAACATTGTATTCATACAATCCAGAAGGGGTTACAAAGGCTGAAATCTCCCGTCCTCTATCTGTTAATGGAACACACCAGTACCCTTTTAATAGGTCAATCTTTGTAAGAAATTTTGCCTTTCCCACTCTGTCTATGCAATCATCCACCCTAGGAATAGGGTAAGCATCTGACTTTGTTACAGCATTCACTTTCCTGTAATCTGTGCAAAATCTAACAGTTCCATTAGGTTTAGGTACAATAACACAGGGCGAACTCCAATTTGAAGTAGAATGTCTAATAATATCATTTTCCAACATGTACTTTAGTTCCTGATCAACAAGTTTACTTTTTTCCACATTCATTCGATATGGGTGTTGTTTGATTGGTTTTGCATCCCCAACATCAACATCATGGGTAATTATCGATGTTCTGTTTGGAACATCTGGGAACAGATTTTTAAATTTTAAAATTAATTCTCTCATCTGTTGTTTTTGTGAAACTTGTAAATGGTCCAACTTCGTTTCAAGGTTCTCCATGATATTTTGGTTTTTCAGTTTCGATGGAACAATATTTGGTCTAAATTGGCCTTCCTCAACATCAACATCAGGCATTCTAGAAACAACCTTTTCACCATCCACCAAGGCCACAACTGAATCCCTCTCATAATAAGGTTTTAGCATGTTTACGTGACAGAGTTGTGTTTTCTTGCGTCTATCTGGTGTTTTGATTATATATGTTAGATCAGTCACTCGAGATTCAATAACATAGGGTCCAGAAAAACGAGCTTGCAAGGGATTATTTTGGCTAGGGAAAAATACCAACACCTTTTGCCCCACTGCGAATGTCCTAGGCCGAGCACGTCTATCAAAATATGTCTTCATTCTTATCTGGCTTGTTTTCAGATTCTCTCTCGCTAGCTGGCAGACTCTCTCCAACCGAGTTTTAAATTTTTGGACATAGTCCAACAGACTCAAGTGAACTTCCTCATTAACCCATTGCTCTCTTAACAACTCCAAAGGTCCTCTCACCCTATGTCCAAACACAAGCTCAAACGGACTAAATCCGATTGACTCCTGGATCGATTCTCTAATGGCAAACAAAAGTAAATGGATACCTTCGTCCCAATCCTTGGTGTTTTCAAAGCAATAAGTCTTCAGCATATTTTTGAGAGTAGAATGAAATCTCTCCAGAGCTCCTTGAGATTCTGGGTGATATGCAGATGATACAATCTGCTTTGCTCCCAGCTCATAGACTATTTGTTGAAAAATTTTTGACATAAAATTACTACCTTGATCAGATTGGATTTCTTTTGGCAAACCAAACAAGGTAAAAAATTTTACAAGAGCCTTTGACACCGTCTTGGCCTTAATATTTCTAAGGGGTATTGCCTCTGGAAATCTAGAAGTAGCACACATGATGGTTAACAAATACTGATTTCCAGTCTTAGACTTTGGTAAGGGGCCAACACAGTCCACAATCACCTTCGAAAAGGGTTCACCAAAAGCAGGAATTGGTTTCAAAGGAGCCACAGGGGGTTTTTGATTTGGTTTACCTACCATCTGACATGTGTGGCAGGTTCGACAAAACATCACCACATCTTTTCTCAAACCAGGCCAATAGAATTGTTTCAAGATCTTCCCTATAGTTTTATTCACACCAAAATGACCACCCAAAGGCATACTATGGGCCAGGTTTAAAATCTCATCCCTATAAACTTTTGGAACAACAACCTGATGAATAACTTCCCATTCCTCAGTAACAGGAACATGAGGAGGTCTCCATTTCCTCATTAACACTCCATTTTTGACATAGTATCCAGTTGGCACTTTTTCAATCTCCTCACATGAGAGTGCTTTTTCTTTCAATTCTGTCAACTCAGGGTCCTTTGTCTGTTCCACCATGAAATCCTTCCTCGACAAAGACAAATCTTTAAATTCAGGCTCACTGTAAGGATGTTGATCCTCCAGTGAAGACAGAAAAGTCTCAGATAAGGCATCAAAATTTTCTTCCTGTTTAGGACTGTCACAAGGAACCACATCAGACTGCATCGGACTGTCTGTCTTGGCTAATTCTCTAGCTCTAGCTCGAGTCACCGCACATGATGGGTAAACATCTGAATCATCCTCAGACTCATCAATCCTTGGTTTGGTTGTTAACCGTACCACAGGATCACTTTCTCCATTTGCAAGGTCATTTCCCAATAACAAAGAAACTCCTTCCACTGGCAAACTAGGTCTTATCCCTATCTCGACTGGTCCTTCTACGAACTTTGACTTTAAAATCACCCTGTGAAAAGGGACAGACATGGTCTCACCTGTAACGCCTCGTACTAGATTTACTTCACCAGTGTCACTTTCTTCACCAAAATTTAAAACACTGTCCAGCAAGAGAGATTGACTAGCCCCAGTATCTCTAAGAATTTTCACTGGCACCTGGGGTGACTCATCATTCAGTGAAACAAAACCCTCTGATACATACGAACGGAATTCTTTTCTCACCTCCTCCAACTTTTCCGCTTTTCCCTCTTGCAAGGACTGATCTTTAACAGCATCTCCTGAACCTTTTTGATTTTTAATTGCCTGAAAGCAAGCATTGGGCCCAGCTTCCTTCTTTTTCTTCAAAAGGGCACAATTAGATATCACGTGGCCAGGTTTCCTACAGTAATAACAAGTACGCTCAACAGGTTTCTCCAGCCCTGGCTTCTTTTCATCCTTTCCTTTTTGATTACCTCCCAATTTAATCTCCGGTTTACCTGGATTGTCTTTGTAACTCTTTTGAAAGGTTTTAGGTTGTCCCCATTTGGATTTATGGGTTAAAGCGTAATCATCTGCCAACCTAGCAGTTTCTTGTAAAGTTTCCACTGCCTTTTCATTTAAATATGTTGTTAATTCAGCTGGAACACATCTTTTAAAGTCTTCCACCAGTATCAATTCTGTCAATTTATCGTAATCCCCATCTACATTTTTAGCCAGGCACCATCGTTCAAAACATATTCTCTTTCCATTGGCAAATTCCATATAAGTCTGATCTGCAGATTTCCTCAAGTCTCTGAATTTTTGTCTATAAGCCTCAGGGACCAATTCATAGGCCTTCAATATAGCTTGTTTTACCTTGGTATAATCAGCTGCATCCTCAACAGACAAAGCAGAATAAGCTTTTTGAGCTTTACCTTTAATCACACTCTGTACCATAAGAGCCCATCCTTTCCTTGGCCAGTTTGAACTCACAGCAACCTTTTCAAAATGTTGGAAATACTGATCAACCTGATCTTCTTCAAACGGAGGGACTAATCGAACCTCCCTGCTGGCTGAAAAACCATCATCAGAATCAGATTCCGAACTCCTACGCTTCATTTGTAACTCATGCTGCCTCTTTTTCTCCTCGTTATCCAGCTCCATCCTCTTCAATTCCATCTGCTTCATTGCTAGATCAGCCTCTATCTTCATCTGAGTTAGCTTTTGTTCAGTCTCTAATTTCTTTTGTTCGGCCTCTAATCTCTTTTCCTCTCGTTCGGCCTCTAATTTATTTTGTTCTCGTTCGGCCTCTAATCTCTTTTGCTCTCGTTCAGCTTCTATCTTTAACTGGGTTTGCTCTCGTTCAGCCTCTATCTTTGCCAGCTGCACCTGTGCCTCAGAAATTGCTATTTCACTGCCAGGAAACTGTTTTAACACTTCCTTCTCAAACACCTTCTTTTCCACATGATGGCCAGCTATCAGTCTCTGAATATCTGCCTTTCTCATAGACTGCTTTACTTCTGTAAGGTTTAGCCTTGTAGCAATCTTTATCAGATCATCCTTTTTCGCCACCTCCAATCCCTTTTGGGTTGGTGACTCCAAAAATGCCTTAATATCCATTGCTGCTGGTTTCCACACACACAAGCCAATTAAAAAAGAATTTATCAGACCTCCCTCAAAAATCTTTGGATTGAATCCCGAACAAATCTCGTCAATCTGGGGAACGATCCCAGATGACACTCGTTAACCTTGGGAACTATCCCGGACGAGCCCCCAATTTTGTCACGAACCAGCAACAAAAGAAACACACTGAGCATGATTCAGTGTTAAAAACTATTTTATTAATCACTACTTATGATAATACGTAAAATAAAAGTAAAAATGTTAGTATGTTATAATTCAAAAATGTTAAACCTCGAACGTTAACCCCAAAACTAAACTCTTCGTGTGTGTGTGTGACAAAGTCCAAAACTCCCAGTTCCTGAATGGTTCTTAAAGTTCAGTTCCGCAAGCCATAAGGTGAAACATGAGCAAGGGCTTCTTCAACAACCACCGTTGTCTGAAGATAAGATGTAGATGTAGAAAAACTTAGAGAGAGTACATACGAAATCCAAATGTTCCACGATGGAACCCAAACGACACTTCAGTGTTTACTCGGTAGTGACTTCCTCACCCCGAAAAGCATCCGAACCGTGGTCGTCCACATACAAATACCTGTTTCCTTCTACAGGTCAGCAACAAAGTGAACTCCACCGGATTACTTCCAACTTCCATACATGGATTTCAGTGGCAAACACAGTTATTGTTTCTCATCCATCGATAGAGAAAACAAGCAGGCTGGTGTCTCTCTCCCTTCTCTCTCTCTCTCCTTCTTCTTCTTCAACAACGTCATTACGTCCTTTATCTTCTATTGACGTAAGCACGCCCCACACACACATACACACACACTCTCTATCTTAAAGGGACTTTCACTGAGTCCGTAACATGGTGGAAGGTTGTTTCTTGGACTGGAGGTCTGTGACTAGTGGTGTGCCACGGGGGTCGGTGCTGGGACCTTTGTTGTTCGTTATTTATATGAACAATTTGCGTGTGAGTGTACACGGCATGGTTGGTAAGTTTGCGGATGACACTAAAATAGGTGGTGTCATAGACAGTGAAGAAGGTCACCAAAAATTACTGGGGGGATCTTGATCGGCGAGGTAAGTGGGTTGAGGATTGACAAATGGCTTTCAATTTGGATAAGTGCGAGGTGTTGCATTTTGGAAAGTTAAACCAGGGTAGGACTTGTACAGTGAATGATCAGACCCCGGGGAGCATTGTGGAACAGAGGCACCTAGGAGAGGTCCTCTTTTCCTCTCCTCACCTTCTTATCAACTCCTCCATCCCAGCACTCTCCCCCTTCTTTACCCCTCTCCCACTTTTCCCATCTGCCACCATCCCTTCTTATCTGGATGCACCCTTTACCTTCCTATCATCAGATTCCACAATCTGCAGCCCTTTGTTGTCTCTACCTATCACCTCCCAGCCTTTGTCACTATCTCCACCCTGCCCTCCCCCCCCCCGATTCCATCTGCCTATCACCCTCCCCCCTCACCCGGAGCCACCTATTGCTTGGGAGCTCTTGCCCAAGGGTCTCGACCCAAAACGTCGACTGTTTATTTCTCTCCATAGATGCTGCCTGACCTGCTGTGTTCCTCCAGCACTTTGTATGTGTTGTCTTGTAGCATTTTAATTTTTAAAAACTTGTGAAAATACTTTCAATTTTTTTAATGTTACCTTTATTTTCTTATAGCACTGAATGTTTTGATCATTTATATGCATCACATTGACATATGCTTAAGCTGAGTGACATCTTTGACAGCCAGTGAGCCTGGGGTGGAGCTTCACCGGCTGTCAATGCTATCTTGCAGGCGGAGCTGGACCTGTGCTCTCTGCTGCCCTGGGCCTTGTTAATCAGCTGAGAGCCTTTCTCCCATTGGAAGGCCTTGTGTGAGATCATCCCGGAAGAAGGCAACGTGGTCCACTTGCTAAGAGCTGGCGAGCTCAGACAATGGCAAAAGATCAGCCCATTATCTTGAGGCAACCTTCAGAGAGTAAAAAGGAGCCATGTAAATGCAGTTGCTGTTCAGATCTGGGTGGAAGCAGATTTTGTGGGAAAGCATTTGGATGTTTTTGAGGAGAACCCGTTTGTCACGACATGGAGGAAATAGAACTGTGGTGTGAAATCTCTTTTAGAGATGGTCACAAGTGGAAGGGAGTGAGTTATACAATGAAAAAAAGACCTAAATGGTAATTTCTATCAGAAAGCTGCCATCAAATGTCATAAAGGTTGCTGAATAAAAATGGAGCAGTGTTAGAATTTATCTTTTCAGATGAATCCAACATCTGGCGAATGAGGTTCTAATTCGTTACAGATGTAGAACTATGGATCTCATGATTAAATTCAACGGTGCTATTACAAAGTATAGTGCTTGCTCTGTCTTCTGCAGTACTCTTTGCTCTTTCACTGATCATGCTAATCTGGCTGTCAGCGCACAAAGGAAAAGCACTTAATAAATGGGAAGACCCAAATGGTAATGAATTATCTTTATGCTCCCTAAAAAAGGAAAGATATATTTTTGTGGTGTGTTATTTAGAATGATTCATTAGAAAGGCAAACAGAACCTAAACATAGTTTCTGAGACTCACTTTGATCTCTTTAAAGGGAGCTGTCTCCGATATCAATGCTTCAGTCTGCTCTATGGCAGACTGTTGTAGAATTTGCACTTTTTTCTTTTCCATGCCTCCTGAAGGCATTCTCACTGTTGGGAAGTTATAGATCCACAACTGCAGACCCTTTTAGCCATGTGTCCGTTACTGGACTGGGCTATTCAACTGCAGGAAGCAGAATCAGAATCAGAATCAGGTTTATTATCACTAACTTAGATGACATGAAATTTGTTGTTTTGGGGCAGCAGTACAGTGCAAAGATATAAAATTTAAATTACCCAAATAGATACATAACTCAAAAGAAAGGAATAATGGGGTAGTGTTCATGAGTTCAAGGACCGTTCAGAAATCTGATGGCAGACGGGAGGAAGCTGTTCCTGAACCGTTGAGTGTGGGTCTTCAGGCTCCTGTACCTCCTCCCCGATGGTAGTAACGAGTAGAGGGCATGTCTCAGATGCTGAGGCTCCCTGGTGATGGATGCCACCTTCTTGATGCACCGCCTCTTGAAGATGTCCTTGATGGCGAGGAAGGTTGTGCCCATGATGGAGCTGGCTGAGTCTACAACCCTCTGCAGCCTCTTGTGATCCTGTGCATTGGAGCCTCCATACTAGGCTGTGATACAACCAGTCAGGATGCTCTCCACCTTACATCTATAGAAATTTGTCAGAATCTTTGGTGACATACCGAATCTTCTCAAACTCCTAACGAAGTAGAGCGGCTGGCGTGCCTTCTTCGTGACTGCAAGTAAGCTAAGTCCACCGTTATTGTTACAACTTGAAATGGGTTGGGATAGAAATTCATCTTTGGATGCCTGTCCTAAGCAGAAGTACTGGCCTGGAGATAATATTAGAAAAAGGAAGAAGCTTCTAATAGTAGGTTTGAAGGCAATGAGTCAGCTAAGACTAAGAAATTGATAAAAGGAGACAAAATTGAATATCTGGTAAATTAGCAAGAGACATAAACAGATTATTAAACCTGCCAAACTTATGTTAAATGGAGAGACAATTTTGAGTACAAGAGTTAGGAAATCGTGTTGCAACCGTACAACATGTTGATGAGACGGTATATGGAATATTGTGTGCGCTTCTGGTCACCCAGCTATAGGAAGGATGTCATTTGGCTGGAAAGGGTGCAGAAAAGATTCATGAGGATCTTACTGGGACTGGAGGGCTTGAGTTATAAGGAGAGACTGGATAGCCTGGGGCTTTCTTCTCCTGGAGCATAGGAAGCTGAGGAGTGACTTTATAGAGGTTTATAAGATTATGAGGGGCTTAGATAAGGTGAATGGTCAGTCTTTTTACCAGGATAAGGGAGTCTAAAACTAGAGGGCATAGGTTTAAGGTGAGAGGGGAAAGATTTAAATGAGACCTTCTGAGAGACAACTTTTTCACAGAGGGTGGTGGGTAAATGGAACAAGCTGCCAGAGGAAGTGGTAGAGGCGATACAATGATAACATTTAACAGTCATTTATACAGGTGTATGGATAGGAGTAGTTTAGAGGGATATAGGCCAGATGCAGGCAAATGGATCTAGCTTAGGTAAGAAACTTGTTCGGCATGGACTAATTGGGCCAAAGGGCCTGTTTTCGTACTGTATGACCCTGGTAAATATCAATGATATCATAGAATGATCTTGACAACTGAAACAATCTATCAGAACCGTTATTGATTTCAAAGAGATACACTCCAAACTTTTGTAGAATCCGGCATAGCAAATGACGTAAGGATATTAATAAAGAATAGTGATATCATACGTTCAACACATAGAAGGAATGAGACCAATGTTACTGTGAGGCGGAAATTTAAGAATGGAATATGAATTGAGGTTGTTAAAATGTTATCATTTTAAAATTAGAAAATGTTTGAGTTTGTGTAATTGTGTATAGTATTCACAGTATGCAGGAACAGGGGAAATTATAGTGGAGAATATAGGGGCTTATCTCTAGTAGTCTGATGGTCAGGACTCAACACTTGTATCGCTGCCTCCCAAGTTCGATTCCTGGACAAGGAAACAGATTTATTTTTTAATGGATAATAGAAAATAGTAGAGACATTAAAGAAGTATTTTGTATCTGCCCTATGACACAGAAAAGATCCAAAAGTAAGTTCCACAAGAAAACAAGGGTCTGGTGAGAATAAAGATCTTCATGGCAAGTTAATGATTGAGGAACTGTTAGTGGAGAAAATAATGGGAATAAAAGTCAACAAATCCTTCAGACCTGATGCCTTACAAGAGAGGCAGAGATGATTAATACATTGACTTGCTCTTCCAGAAATGTTAGATTTTATGATGGTCCCAAGATTGGATGAAAGCAAGTGTAGTTCTACTGTTCAAAGAGAAAGAGATAAGATATCACTTGGTCTGGCATCTGTAGGGAGATAAATGCTTGATTCCATTATTACAGAAGTAATAATGGCATGGGGCACATTGTAATATGGTAGACAGGGTCAATGGAGTCATGAAGGGAAAGTCATGTTTGACAATTCTGATAGTGTTTTTTGAGGTTGCAGCTGGCAGGACTGGTCTGGAAGAATCAGGGTTAGCCTATTACCAACCCTGATTATGTTATTTTTCATCTTATTTTGTTAATGGAGAAGCAAGATCTCACTGGTGCCTCTGTTCGTCAATTCAACTCAGGTCAAAAGACCTGAAGGGAAGATGACAGACCTTTATTTTCACTGCAGACAGTTATGGTCTGAATTGCACTGATTGCGTTGAATATATTGGAGTCGCAGAGTCAATAGTGCAAGGAAACAAGATTTTCAGTCCATCAAGTCTATCCCAACCATTAAGTACCTATCGACATTAATGCCACTTTCCACACTTGGCCCTTACGTTTCTCTGCCATGGCACTTCATGCGCCCATCTAAATGTTGTGAGAGTACCTGGCTCCACTACCCACTCAGCAGTGCATTCCAGATTTCCACCCTGTGGGTGAAAGAATATCTTCCTCAAATCCCCTTAAATCTACTAACCCTTACCTTAAATCTATGCTCTCTAATCACAGACCTCGTCTCTCATCTATGCCCTTCATAATTTTGTAGACTTCAAATTACTCTGCTCCAAGGGTAACAAACCCAGCCTATCCAATCTTTCCTCTTAACTGAAGCGTTCCATCCCAGGCAATCCCCTCTGTACCCTCTCCAGTGCAATCACATCCTCCCTCTAGAGTGGGGACCACAACGGCATACGCTACTCTAACAGTGGCCTAACTATTTTTTATACAGTTGTATCATAATCTCCCTGCTTTTACATTTTATATGCTGGCTAACGAGGGCAAATATCTCTAGTGCCTCCTTAATTAACTTATCTGCCTGTGCCGCAGCCTTCAAGGATCACTAGACATGTACACCAAAGTCCCTCTGTTCCTAAGTACTTCTTGGAGCCCTACCATTCATTGTTTATATATTCTAGCCTTATTATTCCTCTCGAAATGTATCGCCTCACATTTTTCAGCATTGAATTCCATCTCTAACTTCTCTGTCCTATTTAATAAAGGGAGCAACAGCAAAGAGTAGGAGAGAGGGACCTAATGGGTAAAGATAAAACATAGATATGATGAGCCGCATGGTCACCTGCTTTGCAGGATGATGCTAAGATTAAGTGATCCTATTCAAAACTGCTGCAAGTCGTCACTGAAGTGTCCCAAGTAGCTGTTCACTAAAGGAAGGATCCCTGATTTGAATCTCTCAAGATCTATGGCAGTGGCAGTGAACATGCGTGTTATTGTAAGCTGGGAGCACAGTTAGGATTTGCACAACATTACAAGGAGACTTATTTCACCTGTCATCAGAATTTGAACAGATGCCTTCTATCCCACTGTTGTCAGACTCTTGAATGGACTTCTACCTCGTCATGGCCCTTGCACTTTATTTGTCTACCTGCGCTGCACTGTCTCTGTAACTGCAACACTATATCCTGCATTCTGTTTTTCTTTTTACTACCCTATGGTGGCATCTGTTAGTCTCGCAAGACCATGGATCTGTGCATGGATAGTCTTGCTTCAGTCGGTAGTGGTAGAGCAGCAACTGTTGTGACTGTAGAGGCCTACACGGGAATGACAATCTCAGCGGCAGTGACTGCACTTGAAGACGCTGTCCTCCTGTTTTACTTTGGTGCTGTTTTTCCAGCGAATACGCTTTTCTTCAGCAGCGAGCCTCAACTTCTCTTCTCCTTGTTTCAGACCTCTGTGTAGTTCCAGCCTCCAGCGAGAGCAATTGCTTGCAATTTCTTCCCACCTCTCGATGTTCATGTTCAGTGACTTCATATCTCTTTTACAGACATCTTTGAAGCGAAGATGGGGCCATCCTTGCGCTCTTTTGCCGGAGGGCAACTCCCCGTAGAGCAGGTCTTTCGGGATCCTCCCATCTGGCATGCGATGTACGTGGCCCAGCCAGCGGAGACGATGTTGTTGAAGCAGGGTGAGGAGGCTGGGTATCTGAGTGATACTGTTGGTGACTCTGTCAGTCCACCTGATGTCCAGGAAGGTGCAAGGCATTAAGACACCACTCCTGTCTGGAGTAGATGCTCCAGGTCTTGCTGCCGTAAAGCAGCGTGCTGAGGACGCAGGCCCTATAGACTGCAACCTTGGTGCGTGTTGTCAGCTTTCTGTTCTCCCAGACTCGCTTTGCCAGGACTTTAGGTTGACCATCAGACGAACATTTTGGGTCAAGGTCTTGAGCACCCCCCTGCCATTACCATCAAAAACTACAAGCTGGAGGTAGTCCACCAGTTCATATACCTTGGTTCCACCATCATGGACAGTCTGTCCCTAGACTCTGAGATCAATAGACAGATCGGACGAGCAGCCTCAACATTCGCCAGGTTACTACCCTGATGTAATTATATATCGTACGATCTGTCTGGATGGTGTGCAAAATGAAAGCTTTTCACTGTATTTCAGTATACGTGACAATAATAAACCAATACCAAAAAGAGTTGGAGCATAATAGTTATCTAAAGCTGCAGTTATACTGTGAAGCCAGTCTGAACCTTTGGAGTCAATAGCTTGTTACACCGAATACTTACATCCTGGTTAATCAGTTGCCCACTTCCATTCACTCGGTCCTGATCAGGAAATGATTTGAGAGTATGAAAGGAAGCTTGCTCAAAACACTTCAACTGCTTTAGTCTTCAAATGCTTGAATGTTCTGTGCATTTTTAAACTACTGCTTTCTGACAGACTGGAGTCATAATCCCATACAATCTGCATTGGCAATGCTTGCAATGTAAACTGTTTCCTCTCAGGGAAACCCGCCCCATTGCACCCTGAGACTTAGACCATTTCTTGTGTTGCCAGAAAGTGGCAGAAACTTTCTTACAGCAAAAAGGGAAAAAAGCACACGCCAGGTCAGGAAGTTTCAAAATTCAAGATTCAAAATACAGAATTTCAAGACAGAAGTATCTTTGAAGTTGAGTGAATAGAAATGCAATTCAATACGATGGACAGAGAGAAGGTAATATCTGTGTTGGGTGTTGGGATCGGGAGAGTGGAATGGGAGATCAAGGGGCCAAAGTGTTGACTGATGTTTTTGCACTGTACTGCTGTTGCAAAACAACAAATTTCATGTCATCCAGGTCAGTGATAATAAACCTGATTCTGATTCTGTAATCTCCCACTGTCTCCCATCTAGTACGATATGATGGACTCTTGACCTCACTATTTACCTCACCATGGCCTTGTACCTTATTGTCTTCCTGTACTGACTTTCTCTGTAGCTGTGACACTTTATTCTGCATCCTGTTATTGTTTTACCTTGTACTACCTCAATACACTGTGTAAAGAATTGATCTGTATGAACAGTATGCAAGACAAGTTTTTCACTGTACCTCGGTACAAGTGACAATAATAAACCAAAACTGACCTGGTTTGGGATGATGTACAAATTAGAAAAATGAGACTTTTGTTGGGGGGGGGGGTCTGAGTGGTTACAGAACCAAGACGGGTAAACAGGGTTAAGAAACAGATCAATTGATTGGAGTGGAAACCTCGAGGGCCTAATTGACCCATCCCTGTTCTCATATGACACCAAAGTGAACTTGCCGAAATAACATGAAAGAACTATTTTTCACGGAAATAAGAAATTACTGCAGGGTGCTGTAATGCTGATAAAATGGGGAAGTTCTGGAAATACCCCACAGCACACTGACAGAGAGAGGAACATACTTGATTTTATTTGACTTCCTTACAATCCTGATGGTGACTGTCTTGATCTGATCATCCATCAGCTGCCTGTTCATTAACTCCTGCTGCTTCACCTTGGACTCATTAACACCTTACTTGTCGATGAAGATTCTTGTCATTTGCCTGATTATCTCTTTATGTAGCTGAATGGTTTTATTATCTGATAATGGTCTTGTGAGGTGGTAAAAAAGGCATATAGCCTTGCTTGCCTTCATCAGTTAGGGGGGCACTGAGTATAAAAAGTTGGGAAGTTATGTTTCAAATGTATAAAACTTTGGTTTGGCTACATTTGGAGTATTGTGTGCAATGTTGGTCGCCCCATTACAGGAAGAACGTATTGGTATTGGTATTGGTTTATTATTGTCACTTGTACCGAGGTACAGTGAAAAACTTGTCTTGCATACTGATCATACAGATCAATTCATTACACAGTGCAGTTACATTGAGTTAGTGCAGAGTGCATTGAGGTAGTACAGGTAAAAACAATAACAGTACAGAGTAAAGTGTCACAGCTACAAAGAAAGTGCAGTGCAATAAGATTCAAGGTCACAACAAGGTAGATCGTGAGGTCCGTCTCATTGTATAAGGGAACCGTTCAATAGTCTTATCACAGTGGGGTAGAAGCTGTCCTTAAATCTGGTGGTACGTGCCCTCAGGCTCTTGTACCTTCTAACCGATGGAAGAGGAGAGAAGAGAGAATGACCTGGGTGAGTGGGGTCTTTGATTATGCTGGCTGCTTCACCAAGACAGCAAGAGGTAAAGACAGAGAAGCTTTGGAAAGGGTGCAGAAGAGGTTCACCAGGATGTTGCCTGGATTAGAGAGTATTCGCTATAAGGAGAGGTTGGACAAGCTTGGATTATTTTATCAGGAGTGTTGGAGGCTGTGGGGTGACCTGATAGAAGTTTATAAAATTATGAGAGGCATAGATAGCGTAGATAGAGTCTTTTTCCCAGTGTAGAAGTGACAAATACTAGAGGGCAGGGGTGAGGGGGAAAGTTTAAAGGAGATTCATGACTTTTTTACACAGTGAGTGGTAAGTGCCTGGAACATGCTGCCAGGGGATGTGGAGGAAGCAGATACAGCAACAACATTTAAGAAGCATTTAGACAGACACATGAACGGTCAGGGGATGGAGGGGTATAGACCAAGTGCAGGCAGATGTGTAGTTTAAATTGGCATCATGGTCGGCAAAGAAATCGTGGCCCATTCCTGTGCTGGATTGTTCTACGTTCTATATTCTAAAGGTTCAATAAAGCATCATAGATGTTTTTAACTGTGTTAAAGTTAGTTCATAATTGCACTATTGTTATTGAAGGTTCCTGTGATAAAGGATTAAGATGTAAATACAGTATGATTCCCTGCCCCAACTCAATTCCAACTGAGAAATTAGCTGAGCTCATTTATTCAGATGATTAAAAAGAGCAACTAATTGCCAACAGGGTTAAGGGAAGCAACAACCTTCCAATAATTGAGGCAAATTTAGATAAACTGAGCTCAGCGCCACATTGTAAAGGCTGGAATTGGAAAATTTATACTGGAACAAAACACAGAAAAAATAGGCTGATTAGAAACTAAATCCTAATCAAGATGACAGATTTTGGCAAAGCGGCTGCAATTATTTTAAAGAACAAAAGACATTTTTCTTATAAACGAACTAGCTCTCATATCTATTTGTTTGACAGTGGTTTTCAATGCAGGGTGATGCTCTCAGAGGCTTTCTTGAATATATTTAAAGTCATTATCATAATTCTAATATATATGCTATACTTTTTTTCTTATTGTATGCTAAAATGTTGCAATTATTTTTGCATAAATTAACAGCATTCAGAGGTTGGATAGATTAATTGCATTAGTATAATGCATTCTGACTTAGAAATATGTCTGTAATTTGCATGTCCTTATTCCCCTAAAGGCACCACTGTCAGAAGCATTAAATGCGAGACCCCAAAACATCAGCATTCACAGAAGCATCAGGGCAAGAAGATCAATACTGAAGGTCCCAAGAACCCCCACAAAGGTAGTTCTTCTCAGACAGGCAAAATGCCAACTGCCAACTCACAGGAACTGCAGATGTCCACTGCTTATGGGCTGCCGTGAAGTCAACTGTAATTGGGACTTGGCTTCTCTACCAGGAATGGTTTGATGGGAATGACAGGAGATTGAGGAGCCAATCAACCAAAAGTTTAAGGCATTCCTGGATTGGAAGCTCCATCATTGCTCAAGGGAAAAGAGAAATCTTCTCTCCTGAGCCCAGCACACTGATGCAATCACAAGGAAGGCGTGCCAGTGCCTTTACTTTCTTGAAAGGTTAAGGAGGTTCAGCTTGTCACTGCACACTCTAACAAAGTTCTACAGATGTACTGTTGAAAGTATCCTGACTGGTTGCATCATGGTCTGGTATAGCAATTCGATTGCACAGGATCGTGAGAGGCTGCAGAGAGTACTGGACTCAGCCCAGTACATCATGGGCACATCCCTCCCCACCATCGGAAGTACCTACATTAGGCGCTACCTCAAGAAGGCAATATCTATCATCAAAGATCCCCACCATCTGGGCCATGCTATCTACTCGCAGCTACCATCGGACAGGAGGTATAGAAGCCTGAAGTCCTACACCACCAGGTTCGAGGACAGCTACTTGCCTTCAACTATATGGTTCTTGAACCAACTTGCACAACCCTAACACTACCTCAGTATAGCAACACTATGACCACTATGACCGCCTTGCACTACAATGGATTTTGTTTTGTTTTATTCTAATTGTGTTCTTTCTTGTATAATTTTGTATAATTTATATTTAATTTACGCTTTTCTTGTGAGTGTTGTGTCTCTGATGCTATGTGCCTGTGATGCTGCTGCAAGTAAGTTTTTCATTCAGAATCAGAATCAGAATCAGGTTTATTATCACTGACATATGTCATGAAATTTGTTGTTTTGTGGCAGCAGTGTAGTGCAAGATATAAAGACATAAAAGTTACCATAAGTTACAAAAACAAATAAATAGTGCAAAAGAGGAATAACAAGGTAGTGTTCATGGACCGTTCAGAAATCTGATGGTGGAGGGGAAGAAGCTGTTTCTGAAACATTGAGTGTGGGTCTTCAGGCTCCTGTACCTCCTTCCTGTTGGTAGTAATGACAAGAGGGCATGTCCCAGTTGGTGAGGGTCCTTAATGATGGATGCCGCCATCTTGAGGCACCGCCTCTTGAAGATGTCCTCGATGGCGGGGAGGGTTGTGCCCATGATGGAGCTGGCTGAGTTTACAACCCTCTGTAGCCTCTTTTGATCCTGCACATTGGAGCCTTCATACCAGGCGGTGACGTAACCAGTCAGAAAGTTCTCCAATGTACATTTGTAGAAATTTGCAAGACTCTTTGGTGACGTACAAAATCTCCTCAAACTCCTAATGAAGTAGAGCTGCAGGCGTGCCTTCTTCATGATTGCATCAATGTGTTGGGCCCAGGATAGATCCTCTGAGATATTGATGCCGAAGAACTTGGAAGCTACTCACCTGTGCATACAGGTACTTGTGCACATGACAATCAATAATAATAATGACCGCAGTTCAAATGGAATTTCTAGAAGGAACTTATCAGTGAACGCAGCCCAGTCCATCACGCAAACCAGCCTCCCCTCCACTGACTCTGTCTACACTTCCCGCTGCCTCAGGAAAGCAGTCGACATAATCAAGGACCCCTCCCACCCCGGTCATTCTCTCTTTCCCCACCCCCCCCCCCACCTCCATCAGGCAGAAGATACAAAAGTTTGAGAACACCTATCACCAGGCTCAAGGACAGCTTCTATCCCGCTGTTATAAGTCTATTGAACAGACCTCTTTTATGCTAAAGTTGAACTCTTGATTGCTCAATCTATCTTGTCTTGGCCCTTGCACTTTATTTTTTCTACCTGCACTCTGTGAAACTATATTCTGCATTCTGTTTTTGTCTTCCTTTTTGTACTTCCTCAATGTACTTATATCTGGAATGATCTGTCTGGATGGCACGCAAACAAAAGCTTTTCACTGTATTTTAGTACATGTGACAACAATAAACCAATTATCAATTTTGAGGTGCGCTAAAGGTACCCAAACTCCAAATGCTTCCTGTGGTCCTCATGTTTTTCAACTCTGCTTTATAATGACGAGAAAAAGAACAACAGTACACGTAAGTAAACAACGACAACAACCAGGGGGTCGATTTAACTCTCTCGAACCTCAAGCCCATGTTATTCCCCTCCCTATTTTTATTTCTGTGGAGATAACTATTTTAGGTCATACGGCATCTCGCAAATATAATCTAAAGACTTTGCTGATGGCCACAGGACCGACAGGATCTCTCTCTTTCAAAGCTACATTGACTTCCTTTGATTAATGCTTACCTATCCATGTGCAGATTAAAGACATAAGAACTTCTGCAGATGCTGGAATACAGAGCAACACACACGTGTGTTGCATGTGCAGATTAATTCTGCCCCTCAGAATTTTTTCCAATAACTTCCCTACCACTGGCGTTAGAAGCACAAGCCTGCAATTACCTGGCTTATCCCTGCTGCCTCTCTTGAAATTGCTTTCCCTCCAGTTTTTCCAGCATCTCATCTGTAGCCAGCGAACAGTTAAAAAGCTCTTAAAAGGCTCCAGCAATCTCTTCCCTTCTTCCCATAGCAGCTTTGGTTACATCTCATCAGATCGTGAGCATTTATCCACCTTAAGCCTACAAGGACACCCCATAACTCTTTTTTAATTGTAACCTGTTCTAGAATTTCACCATCTCCTTCATTGAATTCTCCGGCTACAACGCCTTTCCCCTGAGTGAACACAGATGAGAGGTATTCATTTAATACCTGGAGGCACAAAGGACTGCAGATGCTGGAATCTGGAGTTAAAAACAAACTGCTGGAAGAACTCAGCAGGTCGAACAACCTCTGTGGGGGGGGGGGGGGGGGATGCAGTGTCTCGACTTGAAATGTCGACGATTCCTTTCCCCTCCACAGATGCTGCTCGACTCACTGAGCTCCTCCAGCAGATTGCTTTTTGCTTCATCCCTCACACCCTGTGGCTCCATATACAGATTGCACCTTTGGATCCTAACTCCCTACTTCTTCTGTTTATCTTCTTGCCCTTAACGTATTTAAAAAATGTTTTATGATATTTCATGCCCCCTCTTTGCCCTCCTAATTCTTGTTTAGTACCTTCCATACTTTCTATTTACCCGTTGAGCCTTTTCTGATTTCGGACTCTAATCCTGTTTTATGCTTCCTTTCTTTCTTTTTAAGATTAAGATAAGATAAGATCTTTATTAGTCACACATACATCGAAACACACAGTGAAGTGCATATTTGCGTAGAGTGTTCTGGGGGCAGCCCGCAAATGTCGCCACGCTTCCGGCGCCAACATGGCACGCCCATAACTTCCTAACCCGTACGTCTTTGAAATGTGGGAGGAAACCCACGCAGACACGGGGAGAACATATAAGCTCCTTACAGACAGTGGTCGGAATTGAACCCGGGTCGCTGGCGCTGTAAAGCATTACGCTAACCGCTATACTTCACACTGCCTCAAGAAAGCAGCCAACATAGCGTTATGCTAACTGCTATACTTCACACTGCCTCAAGAAAGCAGCCAACATAGCGTTACGCTAACTGCTACCCTACCATGCCTGCAGCCTTTGATATTCCTTGATGTCTGGAGTTCCTCGGACTTATTATCCTTTGCCGTCATCCTTATGGGAACACATAGCCTTGAGCTCTAATTATTTCACTTTTGAATGGTTCCCACTTGTTGGATGAAGACCTACTCCAAATAGCTGCTCTCAATCTATTCCTTTCAAGTCCTGTGTTATGAAATTGAAACCAGCCTTCCCCTAATTCAGGACCTTAATTTCGAGATTATCCTTATCTCTGTCCATAAATACCTTGAAACTTCGAATTATGGTCACTCTCTCCGAAATGCTCTCCCACTGCAAGGCTACATTCCCTAAGTCCAGTATTGCCCCTTATCTCATATGACTGTGTATATACATGGATCAAAAACTTCTCCTGAAACTCTCCTGCACTTAAAAAATTCCATCCCCTCTATACACCTCGCACTGAAATAATTCCAGTTGATATTGGGGAGATTGAAGTCCCCTATGACTAAACCCTATAATGCATACACCTCCCTGCGAGTTGCCTACATATCTGCTCTTCTATCTCCCACTGGCCTTCAGGAAACCTGGAGTACACTTCCAGCAAAGTGACCACCCTTCATTGTTCCTCAGACCTACCAATATGGCCTCATCTGAAGCGCCTTCTAGGATATCCTCCTGCATGACTGCAGTAGGGGACTCCTCAATCAATATTGCACTATTGCATCCCCAATCCCCTCCCCTTCGAGACGCCATAAGATTCTGTACCCTAGAATGTTGAGTCCTGCCCTTCTTTCAACCATATCTCTATGAAAGCAACAAAATCATATCCTCATGCGCCAATTAACGCTCTCAGTTCACATGCCTTACTAGTTGGACTCCTTGCATTAAAAAAAGATGCAGTGTAGCCTTCCATTCCTCCATGTGCTTCTGGATTGGCTTAGTTTTCCATCTATATTTGACTGCACCTCCTCCCCCTTCCCCCCACCACAGTACTCAGTGTCCAATACCCCTCCCCTACAGCACTAGCAAGCCTCCCCACGAGGGTGTTGGACCCGTTCCAGTTCAAGTGCAACCCGTTCCACTTGTACAGGTCCCACTTTCCACAGAAATGGTCCCAACGATCCAGAAAGCCAAGTCCCTTCCTCCTACTTCAGCCCTTTATCTGGGCATTCATCTGACCCTGAATGGGTCCAATGAGATGGACTATGACCTCACGATCTACCTTGTTGTGACCTTGCACCTTATTGCACTGCAGTTTCTCTGTAGCTGTGACACTTTATTCGGTACTGTTATTGTTTTTACCTGCACTACATCAATGGACACTGTACTAACCCAATGTAACTGCACTGTGTAATGAATTGACCTGTACGATCGGTATGCAAGACAAGTTTTTCACTGTACCTCGGTACAAGTGACAATAATAAACCAATACCAATACCAATATGAATACCTATCCTTCTGTTCCTATAGTGTGCGTATGGGAAGTAATCCAGAGATTACATCCTTAGAAGTTCTGCTCTTTGATCTGCCACTTAACTCCCTGAACTGAGGTTGCAGCGCCTCATCCATATTTATACCCATGTTGTTAGCACTAATGTGAACCACAACCTCTGCCTGCTTACCTCACTCCCTTTAGAATGCCCTGCATCTGTTCTGTGACATCCTTGACCTTGACATCAGGGAGGCATCTCATCATCCTAGATTCTGTTGTAGCCACTGTCATAGCTGGTCAACTGTTTCTAACACACTTTAATATTCAGAATTCTTGCAAGGCACTAGACAGAGATTATCACCACAGAGATTGTCCAATGTGAGAACCACAGATGGTTTTATGGATGATGGGGTAGGAGGTGTCTGATGGGGCAGGTTGGGGTGGGGGTGGGGGAAATGTGGGGTCCTTCTGCCTTTTATCCTGGGCTTCTGCGTGCTCCAAATGCATGTTCTCAAGGTTCTCAGTACCATCCTGAAAGCTCCTTCTCCTCTTTGAGCAGTCATGGGCCAGGGATTCCCAGGTGTCAGTGGGGATGCCAAGTCTTTTCAAGGTTTTGAACATATCCTTGAATCTTCTTTCTCTGTCCACCTGGTTCGCTCTTCCCATGTCAGAGCTTGAATAGAGTGTCTGCCTTGGGAAGGTGGTGTCAGGTCAGGTATGCAAAAAACATGTATGTGTCATTGGTCTGTGGATGCTTCTGTGGACTGCGTGAACCTATGTGTGTTGTGAGCATGTGTTTGTATTGTTCCAATGTAGGGTGTGTGTGTGTGTGTGTGTGTGTGTGTGTGTGTGTGTGTGTGTGTGTGTGTGTGTGTGTGTGTGTGTGTGTGAGTGTGTGTGTGTGTGTGTGTGTGTGTGTGTGTGTATGGGCTGTGTGTGTGACTGTTTGTGGATGTGGGTGGGCTGTGTGTGTGGGGTTTGTGTGTGTGTGTGTGTATGCTGTGTATTTGGGCTGTGTGTGCGTGAGTGTGTGTGTGGGCTTGGTGTGTGTTTGTCGGCTGTGTGTGTGTGTGTGTGTGTGTGTGCGCGCGTCTGTGTGTGTGGGGTGTGTGTGTGTCTGTGGGCTGTGTGTGTGTGTGTGTCTGTGGGTGTGTGTGTGTGTGGGCTCGGTGTGTGGGCTCGGTGTGTGTGTGTTTATTGGCTGTGTATGAGTGTGTGTGAGCTTTTGTTGGCTCTGTGTGTGTCAGTGGGCTGTGTGTGTCTGTGAACTGTGTCTTTGCCATATTTAATTATGTTTGACAGCCGTTGATTATTTATTTGGTTATCAATGGCGCTGCCACTCATTGACATTTATCTCCTTTTTTGGGTCACACTGAATCTAGTGGGACACACACTAGACAAATTACTCATGCCGATATCCTTCCTGTATCAGATGATTTAGAATGCAATCAACATCCTGTGCTCCTTGGCCAGAAGATAAAATCTATTTCAAGTAGGTCTGGATTTGTTCATTGATCTTCAGACCACAATCTGTATAGAAAGTACTGTCTGAAACAAGTTTGAAAGTGGGATCTGTTCCTCATCTTTCAAAAAATAAGCACATGACTGTAAATCAGATTGGTTTTGTTGCGTTTGTCATTAATGATGTCAACAGTACAGTGATCCCTGTTCTACAATTCTCAATAAAAGACTTGTTCATTAACACAAGCCCTCCAGGGTCAACAGGGAATTAAAAAGTGCTTGTTTAAAAACAATAGTTTGAGATGTTCGGGAATCTCATAGAGTTTGTGAATCACATAAACTACTGTTAAGGCCATCTCAGGAGAATTGGGTTGGGATAACAGAAGTGTAGATGGAAACTGTTAAAGTGAGTTAAGCAACTGGTTTGTGATAGCCTTGAACATTTTGTATGAAGTGCTACCATGAGGAAATGAACAGGGTCCAAGCAATTGCATTAGAAACTTTTTTTAAAGCTTGTATAAAAAGACTCTTGCAAGCAGAACAACATCTCGGTTTCCTGCACATAGAGCAACTATTGCTTTCCTGTTTGTATTAAGTGTGCCTTTTTTTCCTATCTCCTTGATGTCCTCACTGAATCTAACTATGACTTGTACAATGTTCGAGTTAGAACTCATGTATTGCAATGAAATGTTCTTCTTGGATCTATTTCAAAATAACTCAGAAATGAACAGCAACAGGGGCCATCAGGGAACAAGTCTGAAAGTAATTGGGAATAAATTAGAGATTGTGTAGCTTTGAATAGATATTGAATTTTGTTCAATTAAATGATTTTATTGTGCATCCAGCATAAGCTACATACTGGGACTTGGGCATTGTAGTTCCAACTGCCCTGGGCCAAGCAGTTAAATGCTTAAATTATCCAATTAAACACAATTAAAAATATGGGAAACTTTCAAGGCAGGAGATCTCAAAATGATGCAGGCAACTCCTTCATTTTCTGAAATTTGTTATTTCTAAGAACACAATAATAAATGTTCATCAGAATGTGTCAAACAGCAAGGATAGTTCAGCAGAATTAAATCCAGCATCAGATTTGAGAGGTTAGCTTTTATTAATGTTACTGTTAACTTATTAGCGTGTCTATCTGTTTTAGTACATTACAACCCTGGCGACTTAATGTTGACTGTAACCATTTCAGGTAATCATTTCATCTTTGCGTGCTCTCTCTCTCTCTCTTTCTCTGCTTTTCCCCTTCTCTTTCCCCCTCTTTCTCCACCAGTGGGGTTGGTTCTCTCTCTTTCAACTTGTTTCTTTTTCTCTATTCTGTCTCCAACCTCCGATTTTTAAAGTCATTGACAACTCTGATCCATAACCTAATGCATGCATTCCTTTTGTTCTTTTTACATTTCCCAACTCTGCAGCTTAAAGCATGCTTGTTTTCTCACTCTTCCAGTTTGATGAAGGGTTCTTGACCTGAACTGTTGACTGTTTATATCCCCACCAACCTCTCGTGTGCTTCCAGCTTTTTCTGCATTTAACAATTGCTTTATGACTTCTGAAGGGTAATAATCATTCAGTGAAGCAAGGACGGCGCCATTGTAGTCTGGTGGACTGACCTCTACTTTGCAGAGGTCAGACAACAGTTCTCAGATACCTCCTCATACCAACCCCTGGACCATGACCCTGACAACGAACGTCAGGCCACCATCTCCCGCACTGTCACAGATCTCAGATCTCTGACAGTGCCCCAACCCCACAGTTCCCGCTGCTAGATCTTACCCAAGGTCCACAAACAGGACTGTCCTGGTAGGCGCATTGTTTCTGCCTGCTTTTTCCGCACTGAACTTATCTCCTCATACCTTGACTCTATCCTGTCTCCCCTTGTCCAGTCCCCTCTCACCAACATCCACCTCAAACGCTCTCCAGCATTTTGACATCTTCCGATTCCCTGGCCCCCACTGCCTCATCTTCACTCATGGATGTCCAGTCATCTACTGAAGTCTGCTATATTAATCTGCCCATAACTCTAAGAATAGATCAGGATGCTGGTGAATAGATCTGACGTTTTGAAAGTCTTTTTAATAAGCAATGTATATATATAGCACAGAAAACCCCTGGATGTTTAAAATTATTTCAGTTCACTTTTTATAAGACCAAAAGAAATTAGGAGCAGAATGAGGCCATTCAGCCCAATGGGTCTGATCCACCATTCAATCATGACTGATTTTTTTTCTCAACCCCATTCTTCTGCCTTCTCCCTGTAACCATTAACCCCTTTATCAACCAAGAACTTATCAACCTCTGCCTTAAATGCACCCAATGACTTGGCCTCCACAGCCCTCTGTGGCAAGAAATTCCATAGATTCACCACGTTCTCACTGAAGAAGTTCCTCCTCATCTCGGTTTTAAAGGGACATCCCTTTATTCTAAGACTGTGCCCTCAGATCCTGGACTCTCCCGCTGATGGAAACAGCCTTACTATATCAACTCTATCCAGGCCTTTCAGTATCCGGTAGATTTCAATGAGATCCCCCCTCATCCTTCTGAACTCCATTGAGTACAGGCCCAGAGACATCAAACGCTCCTCATAAGTTAAGCCGCTCATTCCTGGGATCATTCTTGTTATCTTATGGTCTTATAACACCATTGACTCTGAGTGGTGTATGTCTTTGATTTATGAAGCAAATGTTTGTTACAATGAATAGTGTATGTAGGGATAAACCGTACCGAAATTTGCATGATGCATTTCACCCAGCCTTTTCAGTTAATCAAAGTTCGTTTTCCAGGAGCACATTCCTTTGATAAATCAAGGCTGCAGAAAATGTTGGAACAACTCAGCAGGTCAGACAGCGTCTGTGGAAAAAGAAACAAGCTTAATATTCCCTTTGTCAGCATGTTTGTATGTCTGCCTGGTCACTTGTTTGTCCAGTTGCTAAGTGGCTCTGTCCCTGTGACTTTAGATGGAATTCACAAGATTAACTTCAGGCAGGTGGGAGTTCTCTCAACCTTGCCCTCAATGTCAGCATGACCAAGGAATTGATTGTGAACTTCAGGAAGGGGAAGTCGGGAGAACACACACCAGTCCTCATTGAGAGGTCAGCGGTAGAAAGAGTGAGAAGCTTCACGTTCCTGGGCGTCAACATCTTAAAGGATCTGTCTTGGGCCCGACACATTGATGCAATCATCAAGAAGGCGCACCAGTGGCTCTACTTCATTGGGAGTTTGAGGAGAATTTCTACAGATGTATCGTGGAGAGCATTCTGACTGGTTGCATCACCGCCTGGTATGGATGCTCCAATGTGTAGGATTGAAAGAAGCTGCAGGGGGTTGTAGACTCAGCCAGCTCCATCACAGGCACAACCCTCCCCACCATTGAGGACACCTTCAAGAGGCATTGCCTCAAGAAGGCAGCATCCATCATTAAGGACCCTCACCACCCGGGACATGCCCTCTTCACGTCACTACCATTGGGGAGGAGGTACAGTAGCCTGAAGACCCACACTCAATGTTTCAGAAACAGCTTCTGCCCCTCTGCCATAAGATTTCTGAACGGTCCATGAACCCATGAACACTACCTCGTTATTCCTCTTTTGCACTATTTACTTATTTCGTAACTTACAGTAATTTTTATGTCTTGCACTCGACTGTTGATGCAAAACAACAAATTTCGCAACATACGTCGGTATGTTTCTGATTCTATTTCTGGTTCTGATTCTGATTCCTTTCAGTCCCACTTCCATCAGTGGAGCTGTATCCTCACTTTAAGTTCCATTTTGTTTAACCACAATGGCACCTATAAAGTGATTATCATTTATACTTCCGTTTAGTTAGCTTTCCTGTTGCCAATTCACTTGCCAATCACACTGACCAACTTCCCTATAGAAATGTATTAAATGCCTGTTCTAAATTAAAAGGCTCATTTCAGTAGAGCTCTTTAGTACATGGCTCTGGTTCATACCTGCCTTAGATGTAAGGCACAACAACAAGGTTGAACAAAGGGGTTAGTTCTAACTTAGCACACCAGCAAGTTCACACTCTTAAAAAAAATACAGCCGGGAATAAACAGAAAACTAAAATAATTTCTCTGGGGATAAACTCGAATGCAGAAAGATTAAAACCAGTGAACAGGAAGGGTCAAGAAATGTATCGATTGTTTCAGGAGGCAGAAGCTAGTTGTAGTGTAAAAGGTCATTGCTGTCATGTGACCGTGACTACACTGACAACACTGACGCCTCTGGCTGGAATGACACCATTGAGCACATGGCCGAAAGCAACACCACTGTCAATCAAGGTTTGGCTCCACCCCACTAGGTAAACACCTTTGTCCTTGCTGGACCACCCAGCCCCCCAGCAGTATAAAAGTGCTGCATGTTTGGTTTTCTCTCTCTCTCTCTGTCTCCGAGGATGTTGAGGTGAGCTGTGCACTACTTCAGGGCAGTTAGTTAAGGACTCCCGAGACCAAAGAGCCAATGTTCGTCCAGAATATCAGGGTGTTCAAACATTGTATTGTTTATTCCTTGATCATTTGTAACAAGTTATTGTGTGTGTGTGTGTGTGTGTGTGTGTGTGTGTGTGTGTGTGTGTGTGTGTGTGTGTGTGTGTGTGTGCGCGCGCGCGCGCGCACGCCTCGCCCCCTGTTGCAATTCCCTTCACATTCGCGATCTCCTGCTTGAGAGTGTGCGAGTGTGCATTTGTTCTTTTCCATTCTGTTCCTGCATCTGTCTTTGTGAATAAAAATTCTCCTTTTTGAAGTACAAAGACTGTGTGTCCAGATCTCTATCTTTAAGATCCAAAAGAACCTTTCTCACAATGCTAGTAGAGCCATTTCCTCACAGTGCAAGAGACCTGGTTTAGATCCTGACCTCGGGTGCTGTCTGGAATTGGAATTGGTTTATTATTGTCACTTGTACCGAGGTACAGTGAAAAACCTGTCTTGCATACCGTTTGTACAGATCAATTCATTATACAGTGCATTGAGGTAGTACAGGGTAAAACAATATTGAATGAAGAATAAAGTGTCACAGCTACAGAGAAAGTGCAGTGCAGGTAGACAGTAAGGTGTAAGGTCATAATGACGTAGATTGTGAGGTCAAGAGTCCATCTTATCATACTAGGGAACCATTCAATAGTCTTATAACAGCAGGATAGAAGCTGTCCTTGAGCCTGGTGGTACGTGCTTTCAGGCTTTTGTATCTTCTGTCCAGTGGGAGAGGGGAGAAGAGAGAATGCTCAGGGTGGGTGGGGTCTTTGATTATGCTGGCTGCTTTACCAAGGTAGTGAGAAGTATAGAGAGAATCCATGGAGGGGAGGCTGGTTTCCTTGATGTGCTGAGCTGTGTCCACAACTCTCTGCAGTTTCTTGCTGTCCTGGGCAGAGCAGTTGCCATACCAAGCCGTGGTGGATCCAGACCAGATGCTTTCTATGGTGCATCGATAAAAATTGGTGAAGGGTTAATGGGGACATACTAAATTTCTTTAGCATCCTGAGGAAACAGAGATGCTGGTGAGCTTTCATGACTGTGGCATCTCTGTGGTTGTACCAGGGCAGGATATTGGTGATGTTCGCTCCTAGGAACTTGAAGCTCTCAACCCTCTCGACCTCAGCACCATTAATGTAAACAGGAGCATTTGCACTGCTCCCCTTTCTGTTGTCAACAACCAACTCTTTTGTTTTGGTGACATTGAGGGAAAGGTTGTTATCATGACACCATGTTACAAAGCTTTCTATCTCCTTCCCGTACTCAATGTTATTTAAGATACGGCCCACTACGGTGGTACCATCTGCAAACTTGTAGATTGCATTACAGCAGAATCTGGCCACGCAGTCTTGAGTGTATAGGGAGTAGAGTAGGGGGCTGAGGACGCAGCCTTGTGGGGCACCGGTGTTGAGAATAATTGTGCTGGAGGTGTTCCTGCCTTACTGATTGCATCTGTGTGGACTTTGCTTGTTTTCCATGTCACACGGTTTTTCCTGGGTGCGTTGGTTTCCTCCTACATTCCAAGGTTGGTCGATTAAGTGGTAGAATCTGGGTAGAATTGATGGGAATGTAGGGAGAATAAAATGGGATTACTGTAGGATGGTTGGGTAAATGGGTAGGTGATGGCCGGCACAGAATTGGTGGGCTGAAGGGCCTGTTTCTGTGCTGTATATTTTTAAGACTCTATGACTCTCTGGCATCAGCACAAATGCCATATCAAGTAATTAAAAAGTTAAAATTAATAAATGGGACTTTATTCCTTGCAGTGTAGGAAACTGAGCGGTGATCTTACAGAGATGTATAAAATCATGAGGGGCATAGATAGGGTGAATGCACTCAGTCTACTTCCCAGGGTTGGGGAATCAAGAACTAGAGGGCATGGGTTTAAGAAGATAGGGGAAAGATTTAATAGGAACTTGAGGGGAAACTTTTTTACACAAAGGGTGGTATCCATGTGGAATTAGCTGCCAGAGGAAGTGCTTGAGGCAGGTACAGTAACAACTCTTAAAAGACAGTTGGACAGGAACATAGATAGGAAAGCTTTAGAAGATTATGGGCCAAACGCTAGCAAATGGGACAAGCAAATGAGGCATCTTGGTTGGCATGGACCAGTTGGGCCGAAGGGCCTGTTTCTAAGCTGTAGACTCTATGACTCTATAAATGAAGTATTTGTAATAAGATTGATGAAATGGGTGGAGATAAGTTGTTTTCATCTTGTAGTCATTACTGAGGGGTGGCTGTGGGGGAGCTATTTATCTTTGCCTATGATTATACTTCAATTTCCGGAAAGCAGAACAAGTGCAAGGAGCAGCAACTCACTTTATGTCTGGGCACGTTGCAGCCTTTGAGTCTCAGTATCAAATTCAACAATTTCAGATAATTTACTTTTTCTGTTATTGGTATTGGTATTGGTTTATTAATGTCACTAGTACCAAGGTACAGTGAAAAACTTGTCTTGCATACCGATTGTACAGATCAATTCATTACACAGTGCATTGAGGTAATACAGGTAAAACAATAACAGAATACAGAGTAAAGTGTCACAGCTACAGAGGAAGTGCAGTGCAGGTAGGCAATAAGGTGCAAGGTCATAACAAGGTGGATTGTGAGGTCAAGAGTCCATCTCATCATATAAGGAAACTGTTCAATATTTTTATCACAGTGGGGTAGAAGCTGTCCTTGAACCTGGTGGTACATGCCCTCAGGCTCCTGTATCTTCTGCCTGATGGGAGAGGGGAGAAGATCCGGTGGGTGGGGTCTTTGATTATGCTGGCTGCTTCATCAAGGCAGCAAGAAGTATAGACAAGAGTCCATGGAGGGAAGGCTGGTTTCTGTGATGTGCTGGGCTGTGTCCACAACTCTCTGGAGTTTCTTGCGGTCTCGGGCAGAGCTGTTGCCATACCAAGCCATGATGCATCCAGATAGGATGCTTTCTATGGTGCATTGATAAAAGTTGGTGAGAGTCAAAGGGGACATGCCAAATTTCTTTAGCCTCATGAGGAAGTAGAGGCACTGGTGAGCTTTCTTGGCCGTGGCATCTACATGGTTGGACCAGGACAGGCTATTGGTGATGTTCACTTCCAGGAACTTGAAGCTCTCAACCTTCTCAACCTCAGCACCATTGATGTAGTAAGGTGCATGTGCACCGCCTCCTTTCCTGAAGTCACTCACCAGCTCTTTTGCTTTGCTGACATTGAGGGAAAGGTTGTTGTCATGACACCATGTCACTAAGCTCTCTATCTCCTTCCTGTACTCCAACTCATTGTTATTTGAGATACGGCCCACTACGGTGGTGTCATCTGCAAACATGTAGATGGAGTTAGAGCAGAATCTGGCCACGCAGTCATGAGTGTGTAGAAAGTAGAGTAGGGGCTGAGGACGCAGCCTTGTGGGGCACCAGTGTTGAGAATAACCGTGCTGGAGGTGTTGCTGCCTATCCTCACTGACTGTGGTCTGTTGGTCAGAAAGTCAAGGATCCAGTTGCAGAGGGAGGAGTTGAGTCCCAGCTCTTGGAGTTTGTTAGTATCAGAATTGGCTCGTTCTCCTGTAAGGTTATCCATCTGTAATTTAAACTCAGTTATTTCTGCCTCTGGCTTCCTGATGTGCTGAAAATTTCCAGCATTTTTCATTTTGTTTCAGGGTTTAATCAACAGCTTTGACCTGCATTTAACATGCTCCTTTGTCTGTAACTGTTCTTATTAATCTATTAAGCAGACAGCTCTGTATACATCTGGATTACCTGCACAAACCTGACCTTACCCCATGAGAGATACAGGCCATCCCTATGTTAAAAATGCTTGACTTACAGACACGCCTAAGTACAAACAAGCTCCTTTAATAATATAAAATTCCAACGTCTGACATATGTACATGTCATTCTTACAAACACTAAAACTAGTTTCCACTCTCTCTCCACTTTTATTAATTGTTCTCTCTTATCAGTCTTGTGTGGTTTTGATGCCTTTCATTACAAAACTGTAGATGTGTAGTTACCATATTGAGTGATTTTTATGTATTTTCCAACTTATGGATAAAATCGACTTAAGGACGTTTGTAAAAATGGAACCCCTTCAATGGCCTGGGACAGACTGCAAGGGGGTGGTCGTTTCACCTCAGTTTTGTGTAAACAAATTTCTTCTCTCAGAGGGAGGTGAATCTCTGTAATTCCCTGCCCCTGAGGGTGGTGGAGGCCAGATCATTAAATATATTTAAGGTAGAGATAGATAAAGGAATTGAGAGTTATGGGGAACTGGAGGAGCTGAGGCCAGCATAGACCAGCCATGATCGTATTGAATGGCGGGGCAGGCTTGAGGAACCTGGCAGCCTACTCCTGCTCCTGTTTTCTTATGTTTTTGAGTTGACAGAGGAATCGGCTCAGATTTTTAAAAAATTTGCAACTTCAAAAAAGTACTTAATTTCATGTAAGTCACAGTGGGACTCTGAAGGTCCAGAAAACCTTTTAAGTTGAGTCATCATATGATTATTTCCTGTCTATGATATTTAAAATCATAAGTACTGAGGATACTAAAACACCATCAAAATGAATCAGTCTAGAACTGGATTACATCTTATAATTCTGCAACAGATAGGTTCACTTAAATAGCTCCTTAAAAATCTGTTCTATTTTGAATTTTTCTCTTAACTTAATAACAGGCATGATTAACCATCTTCATTCAAGTAAAAGATAAAGGTTTAAACCAATTACTAACATTTTATACGTTCATGGACAGCAAAGGCATAAAAATCAGGGTGATGTTTTACTAGGTCACAAGCAATGTTCTAGATGTAGAGTGTGTCAATAATCAAACTTGCAGCAATTATATCATTTGGACAGGCTGACTCCAAACAATCACAAAAATGGTTATTCTTCTGAAGGGACTGCTCCTCAAGTTTTGGCTGCGCTTCAGCCCCACTTTCCTGATCTTCGGTCACCCAGGGCGGAGGGAAGTGGGTCGGTCGGGGGGAAATCTCCTCGTTGGTTTGCTCCTGGGACTGGCCAAGGTGGCCAATCAAGGTCCAGGCGGGCAGGCAGTCACGGGTTCTGCCCAAGCTGATTGCCTGCCCCTCTCTCGGGGTTATGTCCGTGCCCATGTGTCCCTGGAGAAGGAGCACGCGGTATCCACGGGTACAGTGGGGGTATTTCTGGGACCGGTGGGTTCCACAGGGGCTTGAGTACCTTCTGGATAGAGATGACTGTGTTGTAATTCAAAGCTATTGACTGTAAATGGTGTGAATCATCGAATACTGTAGTATTGTAATAATGTGATGTTGTAACCTCTGAATAAACCTCCTTTGAAAAAGAAAAATAAAGAATCTTTTCCTTGTTTCACCATCATCAAAGCACATTTAAATAGTGCAGGAATGGAGATTAATGTGAACAGCAGCAAGCCATTTGACGTGAGAGGCTTTTTTCAATGGAAGGAGCTGTTTTGAGATGACAGCTGACCTGATGTAGCAGCTGTAGGGAATTTACAACCTAGTAATGGAATTTATAAGATGTTCTGCTGTTTTTCAAACACTTCACGGCATTCCCTAAGCTGAAAATCTACTGCAACAGTCCTTTTGCAGTGATTTGTTGTCTATTGGCCCCTGTGCAGGAGGG
Organism: Pristis pectinata; assembly: GCF_009764475.1. NCBI lineage: Eukaryota > Metazoa > Chordata > Chondrichthyes > Rhinopristiformes > Pristidae > Pristis > Pristis pectinata. The sequence continues at coordinate 38,311,911 of NC_067423.1, read as the reverse complement.
AGGACAGCCTTGGTCTGCTCATTTCATGCCTCTGAGTGTTGGAGTGTTGCCAGCGGACAGCTGACGGTTCCCTGTACGGGCTACGGGGGCTTCACGTTGCTGTCGGCTGTCCCCGGCAGCTTGGCCAGCTGTGCTTTGGCGTTGGACTCCTTGTGGAGTCCAGTGGGCTAATTCCCCACCACTTACAGTAGGGAGTCCATTCAAACCACCCACGCTAGGTTGGCCCTGGTACAAGTACATCTCCCTATTTACTTCAACGCAAAAACTTGCCTGTAGAGGAGAAAATATGCTGATTTAGATTTTATTTTAATTATTTGCATTTACTTAAATGCTTTAAAGTAGAAGTTCTATGAAATTTTAAAATTATATTTAGCAGTTCTTTTCAATGTTTCTGGAAGGTTTTGATAGCTGGCAAAATCAGAGGCTATGACTTAGCCAAATTTATATCCTTGCTCTCAAAGTCCCTTTTATGCCAGTGTGCTTCAACTTTGTGAATAAGCCTGTTAATCGAAACCTTCCAAAGTCCACATACACCACATCAGCTGCACTACCCGCTTTAACTCTGTTACCTCATCGAAACATTCTATCTAATTGGTTCAACATGGTTTGCCCTTAAATCTGTGCAGACTTGACTTAATTAATCCATTTTCCTCCAGGTGACTTAATTCTGTCCAGGATCAATGTTTCCATAAACTTTCTCATTGCTCAGGTTAAACTGATTGTCCTGTAGTTGCTGGGTTTATCCTTTTTTGAACAATTGGAATTGGTTTATTATTGTCACTTGTACCGAGGTACAGTGAAAGGCTTGTCTTGCATACCAATCGTACAGATCAATTCATTACACAGTGCATTGGGGTAGTACAGGGTAAAAACAATAACAGAACGCAGAATAAAGTGCTACAGTACAGAGAAAGTGCAGTGCCAATAGACAATAAGGTGCAAGGTCATAACGAGGTAGATTGTGAGGTCAAGAGTCCATATTATCGTACTAGGGGACCATTCAATAGTGTTATAACAGTAGGATAGAAGCTGTCCTTGAGCCTGGTGGTACGTGCTTTGAGGGTTATGTATCTTCTGTCCAATGGGAGGGGGGGCGAAGAGAGCATGTCCGGGGTGGGTGGGGTCTTTGGTTATGCTGGCTGCTTTACCGAGGCAGCGAGAAGTGTAGAAGGAGTCTCCAGTCCTCTGACACCTCCCCCATGTCAAAAATCATTAGAAGATGCATTAATTAGTGCCTCTGTGCTCTCCGCTTGGACTCTGTGAAGACTCTTGAGATAGTGCTATAGAGATGGTTCCAGGGATGAGGGACATCAGCTATGGCTGAGGTCGGAGAGGTGCTGGCAATGTTTTCCATGGAACAGGGGAGCTGGTGAGGGAAGTACTTAAAACCATGAAGGGTAGAGGCAGAGGAGGTAGAGGGAAGCTGTTTCCATTGGTCAAGGGGTTGACAACCAGGGAACAGAGAATGAAGGGGCTTGGTAACAGAGCCAACAGTGACATGAGCATTACCATGAGTGGTAGCATTCTACACACAACAGAGAGAGCCTTGGCATGTCCCTGTTGACCCTCACCATTTTTTATAGCTGCACCACAGAAAGAATCCTATCCAGATGCATCACTGCTTCATATGACAACTGCTCTGCCCATGGCCACAAGAAACTGCAGAGAATTGTGGGCACAGCTCAGTCCATCATGAAAACCAGCCTCCCCTCCATGGACTCTGTCTACATTTCTCGCTCCCTCAGGAAAGCAACCAACATAATCAAAGACCCCACCCACCATGGACATTCCCTCTTCTCCCCCCTCCCATCAGGTAGAAGATACAAAAGCTTGAAAACACGTACTACCAGGCTCAAGGGCAGCTTCTGTCCTGCTGTTATAAGACTATTGAATGGACCCCCTTGTACGATAAAGATGAACCCTTGACCTCACATTCTACCTCGTCATGGCTCTTGCACCTTATTGTCTGCCTGCACTGCACTTTCTCTGTAACTGTAACACCTTATTCTGCATTCTGTTGTTGTTTTCCCTTGTACTACCTTGAGGTCCTGATGTGAAGTGATCTGTATGGATGGCATGCAAATGAAAATTTTCACCGTACCTCAGTACATGTGACAATAATAAACCACCAATTAATTGTTTCTTAGATTGAAGGAAGGGGAAATGGTGGCATTCCTCAGCGATAAGTGTTAGGGCCTTAGTTTATTCTTGATCTATGTTAATGATTGAGACATGGGGGTGCCAGGCATGGGAGGGGGTGGTGGAGTTAGATTTAGAATTGGGACGGGGTGGGGAGGATTGTGTTGTAAGTTGTTGGGGAAGTCAGAAGCATAGCTGCCTGGATTCCTGGGAGTTCTAACAGCGCTAGGAGATGCAGCAGTGTGGGAGGAGTGTGAACTGTTGATGGCCAGGGTTATCAGTGGCCAGGGAGAGGTGTTACAAACATGTCTGGAGGTCTGGCCTGACATACAAGCAAGGAGCTAACAGCAGGAGAGGGCAAATCAGAAGAGATCTCATCCTCCCTTGCAGCTGAGTCGGGAAGCTTTAACTTACTCCCCAACTCTCCAATGGCTCAGAATCAGATTTATTATCATTCAATTATATGACGTGAAATTTGTTGTTTTTGTAGCCGCAGTACAGTGTAAAGACATACAATTACTATAAATTACAAAAATAAATTGTGCCAAAACAAAAGAATAACGAGGTAGTGTTCATGGGTTCATGGATCGTTCAGAAATCTGATGGCAGAGGGGAGGAAACTGTTCCTGAATCATTGAGTGTATTACTATCAAATGTTAAACAGGTCCCAAGATACAAAACAACACAATTCCCTCATTAAATCATCCCTGCTCCCTCCCTAGGTTTGTACATATTCTATACTTAGTCTCCTGTACCTCCTCCCCGCTGGTAGTAACGTGAAGAGGGCAAGTTCCAGATGGTGACGGTCCTTAGCGATGGATGCTGCCTTCTTGAGGCACCGCCTCTTGAAGATGGCTCTCAGGGGAGGCTGGGGTTTGCGGGCAGAGGTCAATGACTAGAGAATATTGGCCATCGGTTGCTGTGACCTCCACACCTTTAGTTCCATTACCATGAGCAAACATGGAGATGGCAGAGTGGAGAAATCTGTCCCCTGTTACGCCTGTCCTATGACCAATGGTGTCATTGACTCTCTTGTGCTTCATATTGAAAGCTGGTGATATCCCAGCTTACATTGGCCTGTGATAGCTTGCAGGCTAGGTTTTATTAAAGAATCAAGTTTACATTGTAGATAAGACACTACTGCAGGAACCATTGAAGCAAGCAATGTCTGGGGAATGTCAAAAAGACAGCCCAAACCTCCAAGGCCCTCTGCAAGGCTACATCACTCTCATGACAGAATGTGGCAGCTCTAATCTTCTGATAGATACATCTATCTGCTTGACAACCCTGATAATTATTATCTGTAATGTCACCAATTGGCAGGAGACACACTTTGCAGAAAGGCTGAGTCAGTGTAAGCCAAGAGAGATGGCCACACTGAGACTACAATGCAATGATCTTTCATCTTGGGCCTTAGAAGGTGCTGCAAGACCCGGTGACTAATTACATTGCAACAAGAGAATAATTGGAGGCTGGGGTCTCCTGCAGGCTTCACACTCTGCATATGGGAATATCGTAGGGGAGTAACCGTGGGGATGGTGTGGCTTCCATCAGAAAGTTCAGCTCACGTTTATGTGGAGCCAATGGGAGCGGCAATCCCCCGTCATAGCCCCACCGTCAGAGTCGGCTAATTCCCTCAGGGCCCCAACAAGCACGGACCTCAGGCCCCTGGTCCTCCAGCTGTGATCTGACCAAAGAATAAAGCCGCACAGTTAACGTGGCAGTCAGGTGCTGATGACATAACCAGGAGACTATGCCCCCATGTGAAACTCCCCCTCTGTGTGAGGTGGGGGGGTCCTGAATGCACCTTCAATAAACCAGATTAAAGTTTAGAACAAATAGAAACAAAAATTGCTGGAAACACTCACTCTGATGATGTTAACTCTTAGGATATCTTTATTAGTCACACGTACATTGAAATATACAGTGAAAAACATCTTTTGCGTAGTTTGTGCTGGGGGCAGCCCACAAGTGTTGCCACGCTTCTGGCGCCAACATAGCATGCCCACAACTTCCTAACCCGTACGTCTTTGGAATGTGGGAGCACCCGGAGGAAACCCACGCAGACACTGGGAGAACATACAAACTCCTTACAGACAATGGCGGGAATTGAACCCCGGTCACTGGCACCGTAATAGCTTTACGCTAACCGCTACTCTATCATGCCTGCCTGACTTGCTGGGTGTTTATAAGATATCTTTATTAGTCACATGTACATCGAAACACACAGTGAAATGCATCTTTTGCGTAGAGTGTTCTGGGGGCTTCCCGCAAGTGTCACCGCACTTCCGGCGCCAACATAGCATGCCCACAACTTCCTAAAGTTTGCAGCATCTTCTGTCTTTATTTCAGATTTACAACCTCTGTAGCTTTTCATTTACAGTTTGGAGCGGTAAGTAAATTGGGTGATTTTGAATAGACACCCCTCCAGGACCAGGTAGAGCTAAAAGAGCCCTAAATAGAGAAAAAAAATAGTGCTGTTAAAATGTCTGAACCTTCAACAGTGAATGTCTGTTTGGTGTCGGGAACTGCTCAGCTGGTTTAGTGCAAAGCCATGTATTATCCAACTCTACACTTAGACTAAAGGCCAATATTCTCTGGTGCTTTGCTGCAGCACAACCTTAGTCTTCTGTTGGAAGCATCCTCAGATAACACTAAAGTTGTTAGTACATTGTTAAAATTGTTAAACATTGCAGTACTCAGTATCGAATTCTCCAGCTGTAGGTAACTCACCCTTTCTTTCTCTTTGTATCAGGACTGGCCATTTATACCTGCCAGCCCCCTTTCCTTTGTCTTTCGTCGTAGATACTGGACTGCTGTGCATGTTCCAGTAAGCCAGCCTATAACATTACACAGACTCAACTACAGTAGCAACACATTACACAGTCAGAGGAGCCTAACTGTCTCTTAATGGTCCCATTTTTTCACCCTATCAGAGTAATTCCCATTGCCTTCTGCAGCCGCTCATCCTCTCTGCTATCTAAACTAACTTGTTCTCTCACTTTCTCAGCTTTAACGAAGGGTCTCAGACTTGACACATTAACTGATTTCCTTTCCACAGATGCTGTCTGACCGTCTGAGTTTTTCTAGCATTTTCTGTTTTTATTTCAGATTTCCAGCATCTGCAGTTTGAAAATGCATGGCACTATCCAAAGAGCAGGTCTATTCTCCTTGCTGTCTGGTCAAGATTTACTTCTCAACAAGAACACAAACAGATTCTTTTCTGATTTATGTCATTACTCCAGTGGTTCACTGATTACCTGCTGCTCCTGCTTACAGTATAGAATCCCTTCTTTTCGAAACTAATGTGTCGGCTGTTGAGTCTTGCATCATGAAAGAAGCTGACTTTTAGCCTGACTTATCCTTCCAGGTTCAATACTCCAGTGAAAGAGCCACAATAAGGGAATGAGTTTGAAACAGGAGACCCAAGAGACTGCAGATGCTGGAATCTGGAGCAAAAAAAACAAACTTCTGGAGGAACTCAGCAGGTCAGGCAGCATCTGTGGAGGGAAATGTGGACAGTTGACATTTCGGGTCAAGACCCTTCATCTGGACTGAAAGATAGATGGGAGATGGCCGGTATAGAAAGATGAGGGGAAGGGATGGAGCACGAGCTGGCAAGGTTTGGGTGGATCCAGGTGAGGAAGGGTGATAGACAGATGGAGGAGGGAAGAGTGGAGATAGTGACAGAGGCTGGGAGGTGATAGGTGGAGGTAACAGGATCTGCAGATGATGGAATCTCATAGGAGAGAAAGGTTAGAAACAAGAATGGATTCACTTCCTTGAGCTAAATTATTTCACAACATTCACTAAATGATGACCAATTGGTTGCTTTCCTTCTTGGGAAAAAATGTGCAACATCTGGATGATTTTCAACGATTAGGTGTGTTTTATTAATGCTGTAATTTTCATATTTATTTTACTAAGGCTTTTTAAGACTTAATTTACTGTTTTATATTCTTGCATTGCAAGGTGAAAAGCACCACTGTAAGCTCCCAGTAATAAAATACTTCATGCAGTAAGCTCTTTAACACAAATGACTTGAAGTTTTATTTCGAAAGGTTTTCCGTTCTACATGTTGTCAAAATGCACACTATGAATCAGATGAGGAATTGCGAAATGGCTGTGGATAGCTGACAGCCCCAGTTTATTTTAAAGAGTGTGTTGTACCACTTCTGCTCTGAGAATGTAGAAGCCTATGTACACGAGCCAACAACTTGTATAGTTTGTTTGTGCTGGCATTGCAGAAACACTATTAAAAATTCACAGTGCTTTGACTAACTTTGCTTACAAAATGCAGAATTATGTACTTTTCAAAGGTTATTTGAGTGCTTCTCCAAAACAGATCTGCTTTCAATGCAGCCTAATATTAATGTTGGAGTCCTGGAATGGGCCAGTTGTGACACTGTGAATTTTTGGTTATCACCAACACCGTGGTGTTTCATCATGCATCAATTTTCAGTGGTCATAGAATTTTAGACAAACCTGGTCATTGGTAGTTGGTTTATTATTGTCGCATGTACAGTGAAAAGCTGTTGTTTGCTTGCCATCCAGACAGATCATTCCATGCATAAATACATCTAGGTAGTGTAAAAGGAAAAAGAAAACAGAATGCAGTTACAGAGAAAGTGCAGTACAGGTAGACAAATAAAGTGCAAGGGCCATGACGAGGTAGATTAGGAGATCAAGAGTTCATCTTCATTGTATAAGAACTCCGTTCAAGAGTCTTATAACAATGGGGTAGATGTAGCGGTTAGCGTAATCCCACTATCTAAAGACGTATGGATTAGGAAATTGTTGGCATGCTATGCTATGTCTTATCTCATCTTATTGAATAGACTCTGTTTTTTGTGACAGATTGGGCTGTTTCCACTGTTCCTTGGGAGTAACACTGATCTGAACTTGCCTGATCTCTGGTGGGCTTTGGTGCAGTGGGTGGGGAGGAGGAGAACCTTGATAAATCTCCATGGGCATAGAAGGTCCTCCAAATAACCTCTCTGAAGGGAGAAGGAGCTGAAGGCAGGTGCATTCACTGCTCCCAGCCTTGCATTAACAGCTGTCCAGGAGTAAAACCACTAATAGCGTGTGGAGTTGTTTGGTATTTCATCAATAATTTAGCCAATTGGTTATTCATCATGATGCTGAAGCAACTTTGGAACATTTGTTTCCTCGAGACTTCACTTAACACACATACAGCCCCACTTCCCCAACTGGAAGCAGGGTCATATAGAGGAATCGTATTTGATGCCATTACATCCATTGAGGGCTTTTAAGAGGGGCACATGAATGAGAGGAAAATGGAGGGATATGGGATTTCTGCAGGTAGAAGGGACTAGCTATGTCGGCACAACATTGTGGGCTGAAGGGCCTGTTCTGTGCTGTACTGTTCTATGTTCTATGTGAAGCTCTCACACAGATGGAGAGTGAACTGTGTTCCATTGTCAGACACTATGCATAGCAGCGATCCATCTCAACTCTTCAATAGCATGTTCCATTGTAATACAATTACTTACATGTCGGTCCTGAATCCCTTTTAAGTGCATGGATATGCTCATTCCAATATTGACAAAGGTCAACAATGACTCATTGAAATGGATGTGCTGGTCATTTCCATGGTGATAATGGTGTCTTAGCATTGCTGGAAACTGTGTACGTGGAAACAACTTCCTCCATCACTTTCCCACTGACTGAACAACATAAAAACGCTCGGCGATGGCTTTCATATTCATGATTCTTGTATGTTTAGCATGCAGCTCATAAGAAGTTTTGTCTCCTGAGCACACTTGGAATAACTGCCAAACATCCCCAGTTAAATGTCCTTGGTTGGTAAACCTGTGATGGTGGAGTGGCTGTAAAATTTGACATGGGCTCTTATACCGACCAGTCCACCTTTCAAGATGTGCTTGCAGATCTGCCTTATTAATACAACCTGCTGGATTGCTTAAGCAACTCAGTGGCTGTGGCAGTCAAATCATCATGTGCAAATTTCATTACATTTTGCTGTGATGAACTATTTTCAATTTATGATCACATCAGCTGTCTAACTTTTCATGCTGGAAGTTGGAATTGTTGCTTTAAGACTCAGGACCACCAATAAAAAAGCACAGTAGTGTAGCGGTTAGTGTAACGCTATAACAGCGCCAGCGACCCGGGTTCAATTCCCGCCGCTGCCTGTAAGGAGTTTGTACATTCTCCCCGTGTCTGCGTGGGTTTCCTCCGGGTGCTCCGGTTTCCTCCCACATTCCGAAGACATGCGGGTTAGGAAGTTGTGGGCATGTTATGTTGGCACTGGAAGCGTGGTGACACTTGCGGGCTGCCCCCAGCACATTCTCAGTAACGCAAAAAGACGCATTTCACTGTGTGTTTCGATGTACATGTGACTAATAAATACATATCTTACCTTAATATTTCTGATTGGCAACAACAACAAAGACTCATCTCAGTAGGAACTGATTAAGTTTCTTCACTCTGAAGGCAATAACTGGAGCTTTCTTCTCAATTTGCCCATAGTTTCATTAACTTTTGTTATTGCAGCAAGCAAATGTTTTTTTTCTGTCCATTATCCATAAAGTAGCAAAGAAAATGTCTAATTTGCAAGTGGAAGAATCACATGATGGCTTTAGAGTTCTCATCACATCCCAATGAACCATTGAAGATTTGCAACTCAATCCGTGCTTATTGGATCAAACACTTTCCATTGCACATCAAGCTAGTTCCATTTCTTGTTATCCTTAAGAAGTTGTTGCAACGGGACTGTAGCTATACCAGGCAAGATTGTGGAATAATATTGAATTATTTCCTCCAAAGAGCAAAGGTCTGTGATATTCTCTGGCTGCTTGGCTTTAAAGGTAACTGCCCACCTTGAGGCTGAGAGATACCACCTTAGGCTGTCCAAGGGCACACCAAGACCTATATCAATTTCATGATGTGACAGTGAAGTTCCCTTAGTGTTGCCTCAAGCACATGCAGGTTATCCTCTGCTCGAGACATAATGGACAATAGGTCATCTGATTGCAAAGACAATGGTCACATCCCTGCATGATTTTACCCATGGTGGACCAGAAGATCGATGGTGAGGACTTGACTCCATGTCATGGATGATGGACAGAACTACTGCAAGTGCAACAGTACAACGCTTTAGGTGCATGAGGAGCACCTGATGGTCCTCAGCCTTATCCAGCTATGCAATCACATGCAACAAATTGAGTTTTATAAGAACTTGGATCCTGCCAAGGGTGCATACAGATGCTGAGAAGTTGGTAAAGAATGTTGTTCGTTGTCAACGGTTTAATTTAATGGTCTTTTGTAGTTAGCATAACTTCCTACTGGTTATCTACCTGAGATCTTACTATTGCTGGAGCTGGCAGTCACCATGAGGTACTTTGGCAAAAAGACCAATTATGTGCAATTTCTCAAACATTCCTTCTACTTGGCACTTCAAGGAATAAGGAGTCATAGAGAGATGCAGCACAGAACCAGGCCCTTTGGCCTATTGAGACTGCACAGACCCTCAACCACCTTTTTAGACTAATCTTACATAAATCCAATTTTTTATTCTCCCCACATTCTCATTAACTCCCCACAGATTCTACACTGGGGAATTAACCTGCCAACCTGCACGCCTTTGGGATGTGGGAGGGAAATGGAGCAACTGGGGGGGGGAAACTCACACAGCCACAGGGAGAATGTGCAACTCCACACAGACAGTACCCGAGGGCAGGCTTGAACCTGGGGCGTTGGTGCTGTCACAAACCAGCAACAAAAGAAACACACTGAGCATGATTCAGTGTTAAAAACTATTTTATTAATCACTACTTATGATAATACGTAAAATAAAAGTAAAAATGTTAGTATGTTAGAATTCAAGAATGTTAAACCTCGAACGTTAACCCCAAAACTAAACTCTTTGTGTGTGTGTGTGACAAAGTCCAAAACTCCCAGTTCCGGAATGGTTCTTAAAGTTCAGTTCCGCAAGCCATAAGGTGAAACATGAGCAAGGGCTTCTTCAACAACCACCGTTGTCTGAAGATAAGATGTAGATGTAGAAAAACATAGAGAGAGTACATACGAAATCCAAATGTTCCACGATGGAACCCAGACGACACTTCAGTGTTTACTCGGTAGTGACTTCCTCACCCCGCAAGCATCCGAACCGTGGTCGTCCACACACAAATACCTGTTTCCTTCTACAGGTCAGCAACAAAGTGAACTCCACCGGATTACTTCCAACTTCCATACATGGATTTCAGTAGCAAACACAGTTATTGTTTCTCATCCAATGATAGAGAAAACAAGCAGGCTGGTATCTCTCTCCCTTCTCTCTCTCTCTCTCCTTCTTCTCCTTCTAACTTCTTCAATAACGTCATAACGTCCTTTATCTTCTATTGACGTAAGCACACCCCACACACACTCTCTATCTTAAAGGGACTTTCACTGAGTCCGTAACAGTGCTATAAAACAACAGCTCGACTGGCTGCCCCACAGAGCTGAAAGTGGCCTGGGTTTGCAACAGACCAGTTTGACACCAGGTTTATCCGTACGTGTGCCTTGTGTCCATTAATTCTACTGGAGATAGCTCTGAAAAAGTCTTTGTATTTCAGGAATAATGTCTCCAAGTGTGACTTTGGTTTATCCAGAAGAACGTTGAATAACTTTCATTTTTGCAAACCACTCCATGACCAACAGAGGTGGGCATTTGATGTATAGTTTGTGGCAACTACAAGTAACTCTGTTGTCTCAGCACAACCAACATTACATCTGCCCCAAGACTTGCATAATTTGTTCTGCATAAGTCTTAATACTGACTTTACTCCTTGCTGCCATACTTGTCAGATGTACTTAGATAGATTATTGTAATCTACAATAAGTGAAATTCCTTGCTCGCATGAAGCTCACAGAATAAGCAGTATACATGGTACTAATAAATACAAGGATGAATGCAAAACAGCTCACTGGTGCAAAGATTGTAGTGCAATCTGAAGCAGTGCAAAACGAAACGGTAAAGTGACAATAACAGAACAACCAAGAGAAGTGGAGTTAAGGGTTTGAGAATGTGGCAGTCTCGCTGGGAAGGGGGTGTGAAAGAGGTGATTGGTTCACAATACTGGAACAGCCTGCAGCTGAGTCAGTCTGAATCTCTATTGACTTTCTGTCTGTGTAATCTCACAGTACAGTTTCTCATAGCATAGATGCTATGTAAGGTCAATTCTGTGTAATTTGCAATAATCATAATGCCATTTTTATGAAAGTCACAATCCTACACACTAAATTAAACATTAAGTGTTTTGTGTCTACTGACTTTGACTGGATTTATTCATGCCTCACACCACAAACAAATCTAGCTCAATGTGGATGATCTAATAACACAGCAAACTTATCCTACCTGGATAGATTTTTGACTGTGGTGATGCAATCACTCATGGTTTCTCCTTGCTTTTGGACGCATTGCCAAATTTAGAACTTTCCTCCATCTCAAGTTCCTGTGTGCTGAGGTGTTCTCCCAAACTTCGAACCATCACTGCAAATGAGCTTATCTGTAGCCTTCTTCAGAGTTATTAAGTGTGAGAGTGCGCAATGCACTTTGGAGCTAATTTCCCTAAGAGATATTACTTCCTTACACTCTGTCACTGCAGCCTTCCGCAGTGTTCCAGCTCAGAAATATTATTGACGCATCATGTAGGATATGAATACTTACACTGCCAGGTGACTTATGATGCCTGCTTATGCTGATCTACCATTTTCCTTCATTTGCCACCAAAACAGCTGCAATACTCAAACTTTCTCTGTTCACTCCTTTACTCTCAGCTTGCACAATGAAGTACAAATTTACATTGGCTGTCTGAATACCACCACCACCCCACTCTCACTCTCTCTCCCCCATCTTTTCCCTCTCCTCCTCCTTCTCTTTCTTGCTGTCTCTCTCCTTTTCTCCCTCTCTGTTGCTCTCTCCCTCCTCCTCTCTCCCCCTCCCCCCTAACCCTTGTTGTTCTTCTCTCCCTCCACTTCGTCTTTCTCCTACTCTCTCTCTCCCCAATCTCTACTTCTCCTTCACCCTCGCTCTCTCTCTCTCCCCACCCACTCTTCTTCTCCCTCTCTCCCTCCTCTCTCTCTCTGATCTGACCCAAAGTACCCATGCAGATGGATTCATGTCCCAAAATTCTGACCCTGTTTGCATCCCACTTCCTGCCATTTTGCTTGCAACAGTGGAGTTTTCACAGACTCCACTAAATTATAAGGCTTCTCTTAAATGCACAATGCTGATCTTTATCCCCCCCAGTTTTTAAATATGTGTCCATCCCATCACCTTAATTCTCCTAAGGTGATGCATGTGCTCTTCTTTGAGTTTCAGTAGATAAATCTCCTTCCCTTCCCTCTCCCTTTTCCAGCATCAACGAACCTACATGTAGTTTTGAAAGATCAGATGGGGTTCTTGTGTGAAACTGAGCCTCTCTTGAGGGAATTAGCTGGAACATTGAGCGTTAAAGTGGTGCTTGTTAGTATTATGACAATCTTCTGTGTTGATTGACATAATCTGTTTATGTTTCATGTTTCCGGCAAGTGTTGTCTGCATGCAAACGAAGGGCCTCGCAATTGGCACCCAATGCAGCTTCATAAAGTTATATACACCACAGAAACAGGCCCTTCAGCCCACCTACACAAATCCACTTGCCTGCATTAGGTCCATTTCCTTCTACGCATTGCCTATTGAAGTGCTTGTCTCAATGTCTCTCAAACATAGCGATTGTATCTGATTCCCCTACCTCCTCTGGCAGCACGTTCCAGATATCAACCACTCTCTGTGTAAAAAACTTACCCCTCGGATCCCCTTTAAAACTCCTCCCTCTCACCTTAAATCTGTGCCTCTTGTTTTTGAATCCCCTGCCACAATTTCTGCTACCTATTTTTTTAATTTCAAAAATAAACTTTATTAGACATAGGTAGATGCAGGTAAGAGATAGCGATAGGCAGGTGTGGGGGAGGAGGGGAGAGCAGATCCACCGGGGGGTGGGTCACAGGTGAGGAAGAACAAAGGGGATAGAGAAAGGATAAGCTAGGAAAGGGAAGAAGAGAAGCATGGTGGGGGGGGGAGTTGTGGGGAAGGGGGTAATGACTCCACCAACCTTCTTCTCTTCTCTATACAGCTCGCAAACAAGTCCAGCTCGTCCATGCCAACCAAGTTGTCCACTTGAGCTAGTCCCACTTCCCTGCAGTTGGCCCACATTCCTCGAAACCTCTCCTGCCCACATTGTCGATCGGAAGTTCACGATTTGCACTCGAAAACCTGGAGCAAGTTGAGTTGCTTCACCTTGTCGGTACGGCAGAGGCAGATGGCCAGGCCGATGTTTGAAGGGGGTGCAATCCAGAGCCAAGCTGCAGTGGTGCTGACTCCAGTATGTACGTGGGGTAGTGAAGAGAGCAGGTGGGGATACAGGGTGGGGGGGTGTCTCTGGGATGACGGATCTCTCCAGTACCCCGCTGAAGTTAACCACAGGGCACACCCAAACTTCTCAGCTGTCAGTGTGGCAGGGGAGAGAGCAGCTGCCGCATGGAGGTGGGGGAGGGACGAGGTTTGGAGGGACGGGGATGTTGAAAATCGTGGGGGGGTGGGGGTGGGGGAATGTGGGGGGAGTGGAGATTGGGATGGGGCATCTTGACACTGGCAGTGGTGACTGGAGACACAGGGAGCAGGGGTTGATGGGGATACGGGGAGCAGGGGAGGTGGGGATACAGGGAGCAGGGGGAGGAGGGGACACAGGGAGCGGGGGAGGAGGGGATACAGGGAGCAGCGTGTGATGGGGATACAGGGAGCAGGGTGTGATGGGAATACAGGGAGCAGGGTGTGATGGGGATACGGGGAGCAGGGGAGGTGGGGATACAGGGAGCAGGGGAGGTAGGGATACAGGGAGCAGGGGGAGGAGGGGACACAGGGAGCAGGAGGAGGTGGGGATACAGGGAGCGGGGGAGGAGGGGATACAGGGAGCGGGGGAGGAGGGGATACAGGGAGCAGGGTGTGATGGGGATACAGGGAGCAGGGTGTGATGGGGATACAGGGAGCAGGGGGAGGTGGGGATACGGGGAGCAGGGGAGGTGGGGATATAGGGAGCAGGGGGAGGAGGGGACACAGGGAGCAGGAGGAGGTGGGGATACAGGGAGCGGGGGAGGAGGGGATACAGGGAGTGGGGGAGGAGGGGATACAGGGAGCAGGGTGTGATGGGGATACAGGGAGCAGGGGGAGGTGGGGATACGGGGAGCAGGGGAGGTGGGGATGCGGGGAGCAGGGGAGGTGGGGATACAGGGAGCAGGGTGTGATGGGGATACGGGGAGCAGGGGGAGGTGGGGATACAGGGAGCAGGGGAGGTGGGGATACAGGGAGCAGGGTGTGATGGGGATACGGGGAGCAGGGGAAGTGGGGATACAGGGAGCAGGGGAGGTGGGGATACAGGGAGCAGGGGGAGGAGGGGACACAGGGAGCAGGAGGAGGTGGGGATACAGGGAGCGGGGGAGGAGGGGATACAGGGAGCGGGGGAGGAGGGGATACAGGGAGCAGGGGGAGGTGGGGATACAGGGAGATTCAGTGACCCCGGGCACTGACTGAACAGATCAGTAAGGTTGCACACTAATGTTGCATCAGGACACCGTCCCTAGTTGGCTGCATCATTGACACCAGACGACAACATTAAGAATACCTGCACTGTACTTTCTCTGTAACTGTAACACTTTATTCTGCATTCTGTTATTACTTATCCTTTGTACTACCTCGATGTACTGATGTTGTGAAATGATTTGTAATGCAAAACAAAGTTTTTCTCTGTACATGTGACAATAATAAACCAATGACCAATTTCGTTCCAGTTTGCAAACAGTGAAACTGGTTCAGGAACATAACTTGTTTGTATGTCGGGGAGTGGCTGTTCATTGCTGAAACTCAACTATTCAGCAAAGTCCATTGTTCAGAAAGAGTCCATCCTCACTTGCTTCTGTGCAAATCAGGCCTCATTTTATCACTGCCCGTCTGGTCAGAACAGTGTCCTCACTGGTAAAAGACTAGCAGGTTACTCGTACTTCACAGACCTCAGGCTCTGCTGACTGTAACCTGAGGTGTTCCTGATGGTGGATGTGCTGCCTGCCTAAACCAGCCCCGAGCCTCTTAAACTTACTGAATGGGACCCAATAACATTTGAGTCAGGGTGGGAACTGTGAGGAGACGCTACAAACAGAGTGGAACTAATTTGACTTCACCTTATAACGGCCAGTCCCAGCACAATGGTCAGCATAAGTCTTCTTTTATGAGGTGTCACAAGATCACAAGACAAGGGAGCAGAAGTAGGCCATTCGGCCCATCGAGTCTGCTCCAAAGAAAAGGGGAAAAAAAAGAAAAAGAAATGAGAAATGGGGAGGAGGGGGGAATGAGAAAAAAACTATTCTAACCCCAATTTCTGGCCTTATCCCCATATCTCTTGATACCTTGACTAATTAGATATCTATCTATCTCCTCCTTAAACGCCTCCAATGATCGGGCCTCCACTGCTGTACATGGCAAAGAATTCCATAAATTCACTACCCTCTGGCTAAAGAAATTTCTCCTCATCTCTGTCTTAAACCTGTACTCTCTAATTCTAAGGTTGTGCCCTCTGGTCCTGGACTCACCCACCAAGGGAAACAGCCTAGCCACATCTACTCTGTCCAGTCCTTTCAACATTCTAAATATTTCTATGATGTCCCCTCTCATTCTTCTGTACTCCAGTGAGTACAGTCCAAGAGCTGACAAACGCTCATCACATGTAAGCCCTTTCATTCCGGGAATCATCCTTGTAAATCTCCTCTGAACCCTCTCCAACATCAGCACATCCTTCCTAAGATATTGGGCCCAAAACTGCACACAGTATTCCAAATGAGGCCTCACTAGTGCCCCATAGAGCCTCATCAGCACCTCCCTACTTTTATACACTATACCTCTCGAAATGAATGCCAACATAGCATTCACTTTCTTTACTGTCGATCCGACCTGGTGGTTAACCTTTAGGGTAGCCTGCATGAGTACCCCCAAGTCCCTTTGTACTTCTGTACTTTGAATTTTCTCCCCTTCTAGATAATAATCTGCCCGTTTATTTCTGTTTCCAAAGTGTACGACTGTGCAAGTGTACAAGTGTCATTCTATGACTGCTTACAGTAAGGAGACTGTGGCAGGGATTTTTGTTAATTAATCATTGCCCATTGCTAATTGACACATGGAAAGGTGGTGGTGAACTGCCTACATGTGAAAGGCAGCTATATCATTTCAGAGGACATTGAAGAGTCATGGGATAGGTTCTGGATAGACTAAGCTGGCAGAAGTCATCCCCCAAAGGTCAGTAGTGTTGGATTTGACTGTTTTAAGTAGTTTTTTAGCATGTATAGTGTTTAATACACCTCAAGTGGCTGCACAAGGAACGACCACTTCCTAGCTTATTGGTTCGTCCATCGGGTGAATACGTGTTTTCTCACTGGTTGGTTTTGCCACAGGGATCTAATAGGTTTCCTGACTGGACTATTGTCAGCTAAGGAGTATCTCTTATCTCAGGTATAAAAGGTGTTGTTTTTTGTTAATCTCTCTCTTGTTTATCTCTCTCCTGCCTCTATCTCTCTTGCTCATCTTGCTCTCTTCCCCCTGGCCCTATATCATTCCCCTTGCCTGGGCTCATCTCCCAGTAGTAAACCCAGTGCCACGTGCTCTGTGACTGTTTCTTTGTTTTAAACTTTTCCAATAAAACTTTGTGAAGCACCACGTTGTTTTCAACTCATTCTTGGACTCCTGAAAGAACCTGCGGATTCAAAAATAACCGAATCCGACGGTAGTGATTGGGTTGTGGATGCACTGCCTGGGGTGGTGGTGGAGGC
The DNA here is from genome assembly GCF_009764475.1 of Pristis pectinata. Taxonomy (NCBI): domain Eukaryota; kingdom Metazoa; phylum Chordata; class Chondrichthyes; order Rhinopristiformes; family Pristidae; genus Pristis; species Pristis pectinata. The sequence goes on along the minus strand of NC_067423.1, from coordinate 38,294,895 downwards.
AGATACATTGGACAGGTTCAAGAGTTTGATGGATAGACATATGGAGGAATGTGAGATAGAGGGATATGCGGGAGGAAGGGGTTAGATAGTGTGAGGGTGGTTTGACGGACGGCACAACATGGTGGGCTGAAGGGCATGTTTTGTGCTGTATGGTTCTATGGTTCTTGCAACGACCCAGTAGGTTTATGTGGTCATCTTAACCAAGACAAGTTGTTGTTCCGAGTTCCAGATTATTTACCGAATTTAAACTCCACAGCTACCCTGACGGGATTTGAACTTGATTCGCTCGATTGCGGATCAAGGCCTTTGGATTCCCACACCGATAATTTAACCACTGTTCCACAACATAAAAGTACGGTTCCTCATTCAATAGCTCCTCTCCGAACGTCAATTTCTGCTTCTTGTTCTTTGGGTTGGAGGGTGTATAGACTGTGAAGAGGCAGTTGACAATACAACTCCTTGCCTTAAAAAAGTTCACACAGTCTTTACAATGCAGCCTGGAACTATGAATTAGACTTGATTCTAATGACACAGCGAACGATGCGGGCTGCCCCCAGAACACTCTGTGCAAAAGTTGCATTTCACTGTGTGTTTCCATGTACATGTGACTAATAAAGATATTTTACCTTAGATTGGGTTATCTAGTTTATTTATCTGAAGCAGGATCTATTTCTCCTCCCGTACGGTGGACGGGTGCCTTTCATTCACTGATTAATCTCGCCTTTGGCTGGAGATAATTGGTTGAGGTGTCGGTGGATCTTCAGGCTTCCAGCAGTATCACGCTGAGAGCCACGCTCTCTGAAACTGCTGTGGATGAAACTGGTGGCTGGGACACAGCTGGCTGTGCTAATCTCACAGGCAGGAACCGGATTCTCGGGAGCAGCTTTGAAGAGCACAAAGCAATTTAAAGGCTATCATGAATAATTTAATTCCTCCCCCTCTCTCTCTGCTGGAGAACGTGCCCCCATGACCTCCCTTCACACAAATGTGATGACAGCTCCTTATGAGCTTTAGTCTCTGGAGAGGATCTGGTAATTTTCACCTTTTATGTCAGCTCATCAAGTATTGACACAATGAAAGCTTCCCTCTCTCATTTTTTCCCCTGTGAAATAGCTTAGCGTAGCGTCATGCAGCACAGAAACAGGCCCTTCGGCCCGACATGTCTATGCCGCCCTTCCACCTCTCTACACTAATCCCATTTAGCCGCATCGATTTGTGCTTCACCCTGCCGTGTGCGCACCCTTCTCACATTGCCCAGTCCACTCCAATCGCCCTGCTTCACCCCGCGGCCGACTGCTGCTGCTCCTTCCCTGCCTAGTCGCCCCTTCGCTCCGTCCATCCCTGCTCCTGGTTCACCCTACACGGTCCGCTCGGGCCACACCCCGGCGTCTCCCTTTCAGGTCCGCCTGAGCTCCACTGTGTCGTATTCCTCCCAGGTCCGCCTGAGCCACACTCTGACTCCTCCCTTTCAGGTCCGCCTGAGCTCCACCCTCCCGGGTCCGCACCCGGATTGCCATTCCCACTCCGGATCATGCTGCTGCCTCTGCGCTTTCCCCCTGCCGCCCGCTCCCTCTGTGCCCTGGAAGATCACTCTGGCTTCGCTCTGTCTTCTCCGACTATTCATGCTTCCCCCTCCTTGGTGCACTGGCTGACACCCCGCATCTCTTCACCTTCCCCGGTCCGCCTCCAGTCACCTCGCTCTCCCCGCGGCCGATTACTGTTGCGCATTCCTTGTTTAATTGCCCCCTCGCTCCGTCATTCCCGTTCCCGTTAGGACAACACCCTTTCAGGTCCGCTTGAACTCCAATCTGCCTTCTTCCTTTCACGTCCGCTTCAGCTCCTGTCTGCGTATTCCTTTCAGGTCCGCTTGGACACCAGCCTGCCTTCTCCCTTTCACGTCCGTTTGGACTCCATCCTGTCTTCTTCCTTTCACGTCCGCTTCAGTTCCAGCCTGCCGTATTCCTTTCAGGTCCGCTTGGACCCCATCTTGTCTTCTTCGTATCACGTCCGCTTCAGCTCCAGCCTGCCGTATTCCTTTCAGGTCCGCTTGGACACCGGCCTGCCTTCTCCCTTTCACGTCCGTTTGAGGTCCACCCAGCCAGGTCCGAAAGTTTGCCATTCCCACTCCGGATCATTCTGCTGCCTCTGCGCTTTCCCCTGCCGCCCGCTACCCCTGCGCCCTCGAAATTCACTCTGGCTTCGCTCTGTCTTGTCAGACTGTTCGTGCTTCCCCTTCCTCGGTGCGTTGGCTGACACCCTACAGTGTCCGCTAGGACAACACCCGTTCACGTCCACCTAAGCCACACACTGCCGGCTCCGCTCCCAGTTTGCCATTTCCACAACGGAGCATCCCCCTACTTGGTTCACTGGCTCATCACCCTGCACCGCTTCACCTTCCCCGGTCCACTTCTAGTCACCCCGCTCTCCCTGCGGCCGATTACTGTTCCGCATTCCTCGCTTAGTTGCCCCTTCGCTCCGTCCATCCCTATCCCCGGTTCACCCTACACGGTCCGTTGGGCCAACAACTTTTCTGGCCCGATATGGAAGTTTATTCTGAAAACATACAGAAGGAATCACATACATAACAATGCTGAAGCTGCTAGAATTCATGGATGTGTCTGAGTCTTGTCTCTTTCACAAGACGCGTTCTGTCTGATATCACTGCTAAAAGTAACGTCCAATTAAGAATGATAAATTAAAGGTCACGATATTACTGATGATATTACCGGAACCAATTAGCCCATGCATGTTGCTCTTTATGCCACGTTTTGGTGAAGGTACTAACCCACATGAACAACGCCAGCTGTTGAAATCCCACAGAGGAATGGATTGTGAATGTAAGAAGGCAATGCTGGAGAAATTAATGGGATTGAATGCTAATAAGGGCCTGATACAGTGGCATGTAAAAGTTTGGGCACCCCTAGTCAAAATTTCTGTTACTGTGAACATCTAAGCAAGTAAAAGATAACCTGATTTCCAAAAGGCATAAAGTTAAAGATGACACATTTCTTTCATATTTTAAGCAAGATTACTTTTTTATTTCCATCTTTTACAGTTTCAAAACAACAAAAAAAGGAAAAGGGCCCGAAGCAAAAGTTTGGGCACCCTGCATGGTCAGTACTTAGTAACACCCCCTTTGGTAAGTGTCACAGCTTGTAAACGCTTTCTGTAGCCAGCTAAGCGTCTTTCAATTCTTGTCTGGGGGATTTTCACCAGTTCTTTCTTGCAAAAGGCTTCTAGTTCTGTGAGATTCTTGGGCCGTCTTGCATGCACTGCTCTTTTGAGGTCTATCCACAGATTTTCAATGATGTTTAGGTCGGGGGACTGTGAGGGCCGTGGCAAAACCTTCAGTTTGTGCTTCTTTAGGTAGTCCATTGTGGATTCTGAGGTGTGTTTAGGATTGTTATCCTGTTGTAGAAGCCATCCTCTTTTCATCTTCAGCTTTTTTACAGACGGTGTGATGTTTATTTCCAGAATTTGCTGGTATTTAATTGAATTCATTCTTCCCTCTACCAGTGAAATATTCCCCGTGCCACTGGCTGCAACATGAGCTCTATGCATGATTGATCCACCCCTGCGCTTAACAGTTGGAGATGTGTTCTTTTCATGAAATTCTGCACCCTTTTTTCTCCAAACGTACCTTTGCTCATTGCAACCAAAAAGTTCTATTTTAACTTCATCAGTCCACAGGACTTGTTTCCAAAATGCATCAGGCTTGCTTAGATGTTCCTTTGCAAACTACTGACGCTGAATTTTGTGGTGAGGATGCAGGAAAGGTTTTCTTCTGAAGACTCTTCCATGAAGGCCATATTTGTGCAGGTGTCGCTGCACAGTAGAACAGTGCATCATCACTCTAGAGTCTGCTAAATCTTCCTGAAGGTCTTTTGCAGTCAAACGGGGGTTTTGATTTGCCTTTCTAGCAATCCTACGAGCAGTTCTCTCGGAAAGTTTTCTTGGTCTTCCAGACCTCATCTTGACCTCCACCATTCCTGTTAACTGCCATTTCTTAATTACATTATGAACCGAAGAAACGGCTACCTGAAAATGCTTTGCTATCTTCTTATAGCCTTCTCCTGCTTTGTGGGCGTCATTTATTTTAATTTTCAGAGTGCTAGGCAGCTGCTTAGAGGAGCCCATGGCTGCTGATAGTTGGGACAAGGTTTGAGGAGTCAGGGTATTCATAAAACTTTGAAATTTGCAGCACCTGGCCTTTCCTAACGATGACTGTGAACAAGCCATAGCCCTAACAAGCTAATGAAGGTCTGAGACCTTGGTAAAAGTTTTCTGAGAGCTCAAATCTCTTGGGGTGCCCAAATTTTTGCATGGTGCTCCTTTCCTTTTTTCGCTCTAAAATTGTACAAAACAAAATAATACACTAATCTTGCTTAAAATGTTGAAAAGAATGTTTCATCTTTAACTTTATGACTTTTGGAGATCAGTTCATCTTCTACTCACTTAACTATTCACAGTTACAGAAATTTTGACCAGGGGTGCCCAAACTTTTGCATGCCACTGTAGTTTGCATTCCTGAGTGCTGAAGGACAGAGTCATGGAAATAATGGATGCATTTTACAGAACTCGATAGATTAGGATATAGTTGCTGCAGATTGAAGACTGGACTCAGATTATACATCATTGGCACATCCCTCCCACAATCGGTAGTATTGTGAGAGGGATGTGCCATCCGGGCCATGCCATCTTCTCACAGGTACCATCAGGCAGGAGGTACAGAAACCTGAAGTCCCACACCACCAGGTTCAGGAACAGCTACTTCCCTTCAACCATTCGATTCTTGAACCAACCTGCACAACCCTAATCACTGCCTCAGTACAGCAACACTTGGCACTACAATGGACTTTGTTTTTTTGTTCTAATTGTGTTCTTTCTTGTATAATTTTGTATAATTTATATTTTTTTGTGAATGTTATGTATCCATTGCTTCTACAAGTAAGTTTTTCATTGCAACTGTGCACACATGTGATTAGGGGTGTGCAGGTTGGTTCAAGAACCGAATGGTTCTTCTCACAGCTACCATCGGGCAGGAGGTACAGAAGCCTGAAGTCCAGTCATTTTGTAATTACTGAATTGAGAACAATGTAAATATGTTAATAAACTTCTTTTAAAGAAAGAGGAAACTTCTGCAGAAGTTCCTACGCATGTTTGTTGCCTCTTTCCCCTCACTGTAGTCTTTACTTCCAAAGTGTTTTTGGTCACAACGTTCTGGACAGCAGAATGGATAAGGTGGTCCTTTAAGATATTTATTAGTCACATGTACATTGAAACACACAGTGAAATGCGCCTTTTTGCATTGCTGAGAATGTGCTGGGGGCAGCCCGCAAGTGTCGTCACACTTCCGGCGCCAACACAACATGCCCACAGCTCCTAACCAGTACGTCTTTGGAATGTGGGAGGAAACCGGAGCACCCGGAGGAAACCCACGCAGGCATGGGGAGAACGTACAAACTCCTTACAGGCAGCAGTGGGAATTGAACCCGGGTTGCTGGCGCTGTAATAGCGTCACACTAACCGCTACACTACCGTGCCACCCCACGGTCTTTTCCTACATCTTTGATTTGTGTGTCAATTTGTAATAGAGATATGCTACTTAAACTATTTGCATAGTTGAACTAAGTTCTGCCTGGTTCTGAAAAATACCAACGTCAAATGAACTTTTCCTGTCTAGGATGAAGTTGTGTGATGATAAGATTACTGGACCAGGAACACTGTGGCCTGTGTTTATTGGACAGTGACTGGTGGCTCACATCTCATCATGCACCGTTTATATAGATACTTCTTGGGATGAAAGGTGATGCATGAAGCTATGTAGTGGTGACATGAAAATCGAGATGATTTGTTGGAAAGGGAGCCAACTATCCTTATCAAGTCTGACCTTTCCATCACTTTAGTTCCTCACCAGCTCCCCAATGAAGTGGCCTAACTAGTCACTCTTGTATAAGAACTGGACAAGCAAGAAATCCCAGTGACACCTACATCCTGAGGACGAATGGAAAATGAGTTCTGCCTTAACAGTTTAATGCCTGGACTCTTTGTTAAATGAATTAAGACAGTCAGGTATTTGTGTACAGATTCTCATTACTTGATATTATCTTTCATTTTGCAACCGACTCGACCATGGCCAGCAATTAGCAGTGATCATCACCAACAGCCTGTCCTGGTCCAACCACGCAGACACCACGGCCAAGAAAGCTCACCAGCACCTCTACTTCCTCAGGAGGCTAAAAAAATTCGGCCTGTCCTCTTTAACACTTACTAACTTTTATCGATGCATCATAGAAAGCATCCTATCTGGATGCATCACGGCTTGGTATGGGAACTGCTCTGCCCAGGACCGCAAGAAACTGCAGAGAGTTGTGGACACAGCCCAGCGCATCATGGAAACCAGCCTCCCCTCCATGGGCTCTGTCTTTACCTCTCGCTGCCTTGGTGAAGCAGCCAGTATAATCAAAGACCCCACCCACCTGGGTCATTCTTTCTTCTCTCCTCTCCCATCAGGCAGAAGATACAAAAGCCTGAAAGCTTTTGGTACAGGACACAGAAGATACAGGAGTCTGAGGGCACATACATCCAGGCTTAAGAACAGCTTCTATCCCACTGTGATAAGGCTATTGAATGGTTCCCTTATACAATGAGATGGACTCTTGACCTCACAATCTGCCTTCTTGTGACCTTGCATCTTATTGTCTACCTGCACTGCACTTCCTCTGTAGCTGTGACACTTTACTCTGTATTCTGTTATTGGTTTACCCTGTACTACCTCAATGCACTGTATAATGAATTGATCTGTATGAATGGTATGCAAGACAAGTTTTTCACTGTACCTCCGTACAAGTGACAATAATAAACCAATACCAATACCAATTTAAGTTGACATGCCAGCTGTCAGTGTGGCCAGGGTAGAATACTTGGCCTGCAGTCTCACAGCACAAGTGTAATGTGTGACTTATATTTGCCCTGGGAAATATACCAATGTTAGACATAATAAATTCATACTACTATGTCTTTTTGTACCCAGTTGCCATTAAGTTGCACATCTCTCTCGTGGATTAAGTGTGAGATCCATTTCAAAGCAATCATTAATCTCCTTAACTAACTTGTCACTTAAATTATTAATCATTCATGACAAATCTGTTCTATGACATAACTTTAAATCCAAAGAGAAAGTGTAGACTGCTAGGACAAAATGATGAGCAGAGAGGGGATGATTCTAAATACCTCCTGGGCAATAGACAGTTTTGATGGGCGGATTAGAAAGACCCATTGGTATTTGTTTGTGTGGCTGGTGCTATATATAACAGAACAGTACAACTTTAGGACTACTACTGCGTCATTCCTTTTGTGTGTTGAACACACAAGTCATTATACCGAGGCTTGCTTTTCCAAGTGGAGTGTAACCTACCAGCAGAATGCAATTGAACTCAGGTTAACCAGTCAGTGACAAACAACCCAAAGGAGAGCTGATGAGAATGTGAGAGGGAAGAAGTTTGCAGGATTACAAGGGAATAAGAGGGAGAATAAGATGGATGGGATTGCTCCCCTGGGAACCAGCAGAGACGTGATGTGGCTGACTGGTCTACCTCTGTCTTATATTATAAGTAAGTAACTAACCATGTTTTATCGCAAAATAGATGCTTGAACATCAGATATATTTTGCATTGTGATGATTCTGTTTAAGACAATGTTGGCTTGTCTCAGAATACATAAAAAATATTGATAGTTAAATATAAGAGTGTAAGAGGCACGGTAGTGTAGCAGTTAGCGTAACGCTATTACAGCCCCAATGACCCCGGTTCAATTCCGGCCGCTGTCTGTAAGGAGTTTTTACATTCTCCCCGTGTCTGCGTGGGTTTCCTCGGGGTGCTCCGGTTTCTTCCCACATTCCAAAAAATAAGATGTACGGGGTAGGGAGTTGTGGGCATGCTATGTTGGCGCCGGAAGCGTGGCGACACTTGTGGGCTGCCCCCAGAACACTCCACGCAAAAGGTGCATTTCACTGTGTGTTTCGATGTACGTGTGACTAATAAATTATTATTTATCTTATTAAAGGTATCTTAAAGATGTAGGAGCAGCAGTAGGCTACAGGACTCCCCAAGGCTTCTCCATCATTAAGTCTGTCATGGCTGATCTGACCTTGGGCTCAGTTTCACTTTGACGCCTACTTTCCATAGCCTGTGACTTTCCGATAACCCAAAAATCCATCACGGCCTTGAATACTTCCAAAGACAGTGGCTTGACAGCTTTCAGGGGTAGAAAAATCGAAAGGTTCATGATCCCTTGGGAGAATAAATTCCTCTTCATTTCCTGTTCAAATGGGCAATGCCCTCTTCTGAAACTATGCCCTCTAATTACGGATCCATGAGGGGAAAATATTGTCAAATATCTCCACTGTCAGCCCCCCTTCAGAACCTTATATGTTTCAATAAGATCATCACTCATTCTGCCAAACTCCAATGGGTATAGGTTCAAGCTGCTCAACTGTTCCTTATAATTTAACCTCAAAATATTCTTTTTCCATCATAGTTTGCTGGTTACTGATTGTGTTCCACAGGGAGTCGGGAGGGTTCAGCTCCGAATCTATTGGACTTGACCCATGACCTCATTCCCAAGCTTTCTGGTTGGGCCCAGGGAGCATGAGGGGTGGGGGGGTGGTGGGAGCAGGCTAGGTAAATGGGTGGGCAATAATGATCAAGTCAGACAGGGGATTGTGTGGGCATAGTTGGGGTTCGGGGATTTCCCCTATGTTACTATTACAGTTCACTAGTTTGCAAATCAGCAGCCACAGCGTGTAAGGGCTGAAGTTTAAGAGTGATCCCTGGCCCATTCTGCTGACAGTTTCATTCTACACATCACTCTTTTACACAGTGGGAGTGACAGATGTAGCAGCTGAATCTGCAGCTGCCCATCTCCGCTCATTCCAAGTGCTGGGTTACATCACATGTTTGCACAACAGCATGGACCGTGCAATATTACATTTCAAATGTACACCAGCTGCCCCTGCAATGAATGAGATTTTCAGCATTTATTACAGCAAAATTCTGCACAAGAAGGCTGCATTTAATGACAATGCAGTTCCCGGACAAAGTGGAGAAGATTGGCTGATTCCACTGGCAATCAAGTAGCTGTGAGTGACTGAGGTTGATTTCATGTACTTGATTTCGTTTTATTTATCCTCTGATCATGGAGAACTTATCCTGCTTTCGTGGGGAGAGGTTCTGTAATCAGTGCTGTATCCTTAAGTCGATTGTTTATTGAATAAATTGACAGCTGGATGTGCAATGGACTGTTTGATGTCAGCCCACACATTTGCCCACCTGCCTTCCACTCATTGATTGACCCAGCGTTGTCAGTGGATAATCTAACACCAGAAATTTCACAGCCTAGATCCCCATCTTTTAAAGTACACTTACGGGATGTGGCCACAGTGCTGTCGGAGAGGGAGAGCGAGGGTTTAGAGCCAGTAAAGATGAAGGACTGGCGATCTATTTCCCAGTCAGGACGGTTTCTAATGGAGGGGAACCTGAACGTGGTGGTATTCCCATGTGCCGGCTGTCTTTTGTTGGGAAAGGTCACAGGTTTGGGAGGTATTGTTGGAATGGCTTGGGTGACTAACTGCAGTGCATCTGTAGATGGCACACACTGCAGCCACTGTGTACTGGGGTGGAGGGAATGAGAGCTTAGGATGGTTTTGGGCTGCTTTGTCCTGAACGGTGTCGGAGCTTCTTGAGAGCTATTGGAGCTTCACTCACCCACACAGTGTCCCATCACATTCCTGACTTATAGATGGTGGAAACACCATGGGGTATCAGGAAGGGAGTCACTCCTGCAGAAGACCCAACCTCTGACTTGCTCTCATCAACACAGTATTTATGTAGTAGGTCCACTCAAGTTTTGGCTTAATGGTTTTCCCAGGATGTTGATGATGGAGGATTCAGTGACGGTTGAATAATAAGAATAGATGGCTACACTTTGTCTTGTCAAGGTTTCCATTTATCCTTCAACGCACTGTGTAATGAATTGACCTGTTCGATCGGTGTGCAAGATACGTTTTTCACTGTACCTTGGTATAAGTGACAATAATAAACTAATACCAATACCAATCTTTTTCTGCAAAATACCTTGCATATGCTTAAAATACTTCTGCAGCTTAAAACATTGATGGAAATGTCCCTGGGCCTGTACTCAATGCAGTTCAGAGGATGAGGGGGATCTCATTGAAACCTACTGGATGCCGAAAGGCCTGGATAGAATAGACGTAGAGAGGATCTTTCCATTAGTAGGAGAATCTAGTATCTGAGGGCACAGCCTCAGAATAAAGGGATGTCCCTTTAAAACTGAGATGAGGAGGAATTTCTTCAGCCAGAGGATGGTGAATCTGTGGAATTTGTTGCCACAGAGGGATGTGGAGGCCAAGTCATTGGGTGTATTTAAGGCTGAGATTGATAGGTTCTTGATTGGTAAGGGGGTTAAGGGTTATGGGGAGAAGGCGAGAGAAGGGGTTGAAAATAAACAGCCATGATCGGATGCTGGAGCAGACTCGATGGGCCGAATGGTGTAATCCTGCTCCTATATTTTATGGTCTTACGGAAATGGATATGTCTTTAAGTGTGTTGGCAATAACGTGCCTTCTAATTGTGTTGGAGGTTTGTGTGGCTTTAAGAATGTTGCTGCAGCATATGACTTGAGAACATTGGAGGCGTGTGTCCCTTCAACATTGTTGAGATTTGCTTACTTTTATTAATTCTGCGGGTTTATGTACCTCCAATATTTCTGGAACTTTGTGTGCCTCCAAAGGCAATGTGTTCAATATCCATTAACTCCACCCCATTTCCTGGGGTCTGTCAAAGGCTTGAACAATACTGTTGCAAACAGGGTCAAATTCAGGCGAAGGTAACCTTCCAATCACATACCCTTGCTTTCATTAAGGCTACTGATGAATGTCTTCCTCCTATCACCCAAACTTCATCCCTCCTCATACTCCTGTGGCCTCCAGATGACCTCTTCAATGTTCTCCTGACTGCCCTCCAGTCCTCCACTCTCTGTAACTTGAGTTCATCCAAAGTTCTGCTTCCCGAATCCTCACTTGCATCAAGTCTTGTCCCCACAACACAGCTCACTCACCACCATCAAGGCGACCACTTTAAAACTCTCAACCGTACTTCCAAAACTCTCAGCAGCCTCAGATTCCCCCTACCTCTGTAACCTCCTTCAGCGCTACCCCACTCCTGCACCCTTCCGATTGCACTCCCTTGATCTTCTTTGATTTTTATTGCTCCACCACAGCCCCTCGTCCCAACAGCTGTCCAAACCTAAGCTCTTTGTTTCTCCACATCTCTCTTTTTTTATTATGGACATACAAAAGTTTATTGATCGAAAGCACTACAAAATGACATCCAGTGTCAAAACTACAGCAGCTGGCACACGAAAGAAAAACTACGCAGATTCCAACTGCATAATGACAGCAGAGAATGCCAACTAACCGACCGTAAAACGCACTACTTCAGATAAGAATCTCGTTCCCACTGTCCACAGCACACGCGATCCCCCGAGGGGCCCACCAGTGGCAGAAGTCACCCAGTGTGCCCACAGATACCGTGTGCCCCCTCTCCAAGGACACCCGCACGCAGGCGTAAGCCTGGAAGAGGGGCAGGCAGGCGGCCTGGCCGGAACCCTCGGCCGCCCGCCGCCTGGACCCGTGGATGGCTGGCTTGTCCAGGCCCAGGACAAGACCCACCAGGAGATCCCCTGAACGACCCGCCGCACCATCCACATCTCTCCACCTTTAAGTCTACCTCTTTGACTAACTGTGCTAATTTGTGACTCAATGTCAAATTTTGCTTAATAATGCTTCTGGGAAAATGATGATTTACTACACTAAAGGAGCTAAGTAAAGGAACTTGCCATTACTTATGTCTAAGTTGCTGTTAAGTATGTCTAATTCACTTGCATACAGTCATTATTGCATTAGTTGGCGGAGGATGTGGATGACTGATGAACAAATGTTCTCCCTTCACTTTTGGTGTATTAAAAGGAAATCTGGGGGTTAAAAATCTATAATCTTATTAGAGACACAAGATGCTGGAATCTGGAGCCAAAGATAAACTGTTGGAGGAACTCAATGGGTCAAGCAGCATCTGTGGAGGCAAAGGGATGGTCAACCTTGCAAAGTCTCCACCCTGCAACATTGACCACCCTTTTGCTTTCATAGATGCTGGTTGACTCACTGAGTTCTTCCAACAGTTTAGCTTTCATTACAATCTTATTACCTTTGCAATTGGATCCTTGACTCCCTGATGGACAGACCGCAATCAGTAACACCTCCGCCATGATTATTCTCAGCACCGGTGCCCCACTAGGCTGTGCCCTCAGCCCCCTACTCTACTCTCTATACACTCATGACTGTGTGGCCAGATTCTGCTCCAACTCCATCTATAAGTTTGCAGATGATACCACTGCTGTAGGCCGTATCTCAAATAACAATGAGTCGGAGTACAGGAAGGAGATAGAGAGCTTGGTAACATGGTGTCATGACAACAACTTTTCCCTCAATGTCAGCAAGACAAAAAGGCTGGTCATTGACTTCAGGAAAGGGGCAGTGCACACGCTCCTGTTTATACCAACGGTGCTGAGGTCAAGTGGGTCGAGAGCTATAAGTTCCTAGGAGTGAGTATCACCAATAGCCTGTCCTGGTCCAGCCACATGGATGCCATGGCAAAGAAAGCTCACCAGTGCCTCTACTTCCTCAGGAGGTTGAAGAAATTTGGCATGTCCCCTTTGACCCTCAACAATTTTTATCAATGCATCATAGAAAGCATCCTATCTGGATGCATCATGGCTTGGTATGGCAGCTGCTGACCAAAGAAACAGCAAAGAGATTTGGACACAGTTCAGCACATCACAGAAACCAGCCTCCCCTCCATGGACGGTCCACATTTCTCACTGCCTCAGTAAAGCAACCAACATAATCAAAGACCCCTCCCACCCTAGACATTCTCTCTTCTCCCCCCTCCTATTGGACAGAAGATACAAAAGCCTGAAAACACATACCACCAGGCTCAAGGCCAGCTTCTTTCCCGCTGTTATAAGACTATTGAACGGTTCCCTAGTATGATAAGATGGACTCCTGACCTCACAATCTACCTCGTTATGACCTTGCACCTTATTGTCTGCCTGCACTGCACTTTCTCTGTAGCTGCAACACTATATTCTACATTGTGTTATTGTTTTACCCTGTACTACCTCAATGCACTGTGTAATGAATTGATCTGTGTGAACAGTATGCAAGACAAGTTTTTCACTCTACCTCGGTACATGTGACAATAATAAACCAATTTACTTGACAATAAATCTACAGTCTTACCACTTCAAATGATCTAGGCTACCAAACAGTTTCAAGGGCATGTTTTACATGGAATTGATCACTTTGTTAAAATTAACACTCATTTATAATATTTGAATCTTTAACCACTGACAATTGTCTTCATATGTATTTTCAGGATCAACCAGCCGTTGTATAAACCAGAACTCTTGGCAGCTTGTTTTATTTATAAGCAAATAAGAATAAAAGGATAATTAAAGAGTCAGTTGCTTTTCAGAGGAAGCAGTCTCGCCTCCAAGTCAGGCATATCAACTCCCCTCTCTGGAGACTTGAGCATGTAATCGAGGCTGACGCACACAGTTACTGAAGAAGCACTGGTCTGTCAGAAGTGCCAGCTTTCAGAAGCAGTTAAATTGGGGTCCACATAGATGAAAGAAATCCTGTGACGTTATTCAAAGAAAACACAGGAGTTCTCCCTCTTGTGCTGGCCAACATTTATTTCATGGAATAGAATCATAGCACAGACGGATGCCATTTGGCCCATTGTGCTGTGCAAGCCCTCTACCAGAGCGTTTCAGTAGTTACACTGTTGGCCTAAAGGTAAGGTTCAACAACACCCCTATCTGTAGCCGTGCAAATTTATCATCTGGTCTTTATCACCCTGCTTTTGATGGTTCTGGGCTGTGTTCAAGCTTGGCTCCCCCCCACCCACCTAGGACATTCTCCCTTCTCTCCTCTTCCATCGGGTAGAAGATACAGGAGCCTGAGGGCACGTACCACCAGACTTAAGGACAGCTTCTACCCCACTGTGATAAGACTATTGAACAGTTCCCTTATACAATGAGATGGACGATGACCTATGACCTCATGACCTCACGATCTACCTTGTTGTGACCTCGCACCTTATTGCACTGCACTTTCTCTGTAGCTGTGACACTTTACCTCTGTACTGTTTAATTGTTTTTACCTGTACTACCTCAATGCACTCTGTACTGACTCAATGTAACTGCACTGTGTAATGAATTGACCTGTACGATCGGTTTGTAAGACAAGCTTTTCACTGTACCTCGGTACAAGTGACAATAATAAACCAATACTAATACCAATACCAAAGTGCTTTGTGAGCTGGTCAGGACATTGGGATGTTCTGTGGTCAGGCTAGTCTCTCTATAAATGCAAATCATTCTTCCTTTCTGGCTCGGCTGAGGTAAAGAACACAGCTGACAATCAGCCTCTGGCCATTTCCACTCTTAAGTTGAATTCCAGCAAATGTACAGGAGTGGATCGACATCACTTACCTGCCTCAACCCAGTTACAGGAATGGCCCCTACTTTTGACCTGTCTGATGGTTGAAAGCCATTCTTGTCTGAAGCGCAGCTACCAAAATAATGTGTTTAAAAATACTGTAAGTCACTCTAAATAACATTAGCACACAGTGTAGCAAAGGCCCCATGTGTATTTATACTGTTCAGGAGACAGGACAATGCACAGTTATAATGTAGAATAGATTCAGTAATGTTACATTTCAACTAATTCCAAACATGAACAAACTTGAAAGTAAATTAAATTTTGGGAGGGCTTATTATATTCTTGTGGCATCACTTTATAGATGTTGTATGTAACTACTAGTTACTAGGTATATTTATTTTATATATGCATTTATTTTTTACAGGTTTCTGCTCCAGTTACTGTATCTTTGTTTGGGGCTGTGATCATTTCCAGCCAGCTTCTATTACTCTCACAGAACAAACAACTGAGGCAAATATTAACATTATGCCACCTGCTCTTAGCCTTTTTATTATCTGCAGGGAGCTGCCTGCATTCTGACACAACCAATATTGCGTGCACACCTGTCAATGTTTGTGCAATATATGATCTAGCTTGTGTGATCTTGGATACATTATAGTACATGCGGGGTGGTCAAGGATTTAAATTTGATAGCATTCGGATGGGTGTGTGAAGCAGACACCCAGTTTACTCATCCTGTATGTGCTGTATGATCACTGGGAGATCCTGTGTCATTTAGGCCTGGTCTTCTACATGTGACTAATAAAGATATCTTATCTTATCTCTCTTGTTTAGTAGAATGGTAAAGGACAGTAGGAGATTTCTGCAAGAGGATTGTACACACATTCTTATATATGTGGCCATGGTGATGCAAGTGGATGCAAGTATGTGTATGCGTGAGTGCAGTTCTCTCGCAGGAACCTCCCACCATTCTCCACTATTCTATTAAACAAGGCTCTGAACCTCTGTGCTGTTTATAAACTACATTTTGCTCAAAATTCCCGACTTCCTAGCTAATAAATATTCCTTAAATTCTGCACACAGTACTCCAGATGTAGTCTCACCTATGGCCTGTAATATAGAAGAATAAACTCCTAGTTTTATATTTAATTCCCTTAGCAATAAATGATAACATTCTGTTAATTTTCCTAAGTACTTGCTGTGCCTGCATTCTACCCTTTTGCAAGTCATACAGTAGGACATGCAGATCTCTTTGCAATTTTGATCAAGGAAGCATACTTTTGCCATAATTCTGCACTAATAAAATATTGGGAAAAGATTCTGAGCATACAATAAATTGGCCTGTTCCATCCTGGTTTACATTAATTGCATGGGAACAAAATGGACTGAATCAAATACCAACCGCATTATATTCAAGCAGAAGGGTGATGGTTGGAAGGTTGCTTTTCGGACTAGAGGCCAGTGACTAGTGGTGTTCTCCAGGGGTTGGTGCTAGGACCATTGCTATATGGCATCTATATCAATGATATGGATGAGAATGTGCAAGGTACGGTTAGTAAGTTTGCATATGACATTAAAATAGGTGGTGTTGTTGACAGTGAAGATGGTTATCGGGATTTACAGAGGGATCTTGACCCAGGCTGGGTAAGTGGGCTGAGGAATGGCAAATGGAGTTTAATTCAGATAAGTGTGAGGTATTGCAGTTTGGGGAAGACAAATCAGAGTAGGGCATTCACAGTCAATGGTAGGGCCTTGGGGAATGTTGTAGAACAGAGGGACTCGGAGTATAAGTACATGGTTACCTGAAGGTGGTGTCACTGGTAGACAGGGTGGTGAAGTAGCTTTTGGCACACTGGTCTTCATCAGTCAGGCACTGAGTATAGAAGTTGGGATGTTATGTTGCAGTTGTACAAGGTGTTGGTGAGGTTGCATTTGGAATATTGTGTTCAGTTTTGGTCACCCTGTTGTAGGAAGATGTCATTAAGCTGGAAAGAGTGCAGAGGAGTTTTACAAGGATGTTGCCAGGACTCAAAGGACTGAGTTATGGAAGAGAAGTTTGAGCAGGTTGGGACTGTTTTCATTGGAACATCGGAGAAGGAGGGGTGATCTTATAGAAGTGTATAAAATCATAAGGGGGACAGAGAAGGGTCAATGCGCACAGACTTTTTCCCAGGGTTGGAGAATCAAGAACCAAAGGGCATAGGTTTAGGGTGAGAGGGGAGAGATTTATTAGGAACCCGAGGGGCAACTTTTCACACAGAGGGTTGTCCAGTACATGAATGGGCTGCCAGAGGAAGTGGTTGAGGCAGGTACATTAATACCATTTAACAGGCACTTGAACAGGTACATGGATAGGAAGGATTCAGAGGGATATGGGCCAAACATGGGCAAGTGGGACTAGCTTAGTTGGGAACATTGGTCAGCAGGGACCAGTTGGGCCGAATGGCCTGTTTCCATGCTATTTGACTCTATGACTCTCTATGACACTTTGGACCAGCCCTGAACCTCCCGTCAAAGCTTTGCACCGATCGCCCATCCGACCCCACCCTTTTCACTCCACTCCCCAATCCCACCCAACAGTCTGTGCTTACTTTGCTGAGGATTCTATACTGCTGACAGAGTTCTGACCACCCTCACCTCCCCATACCCCCCCATTCCCCAATCAATCTGTACTTCCACCCCAGGCGATGATATAATTCCACCTGAACCTTGGTGTAGATCAGAGTTGAATTGTGCAAGTGATAGGGAGTGAAAACCTCCCGGGGCTTATGTTCTGGTGTTGGAGGACTGGGGAGAACATAGAGGCTTGAAATGAAAATCAAAAAGTGCAGTTGCTGGAAATCTGAAATAAAAATGGAAAATGCTGGAAACACTCAGCAGGTCAGGCAGCGTCTGTGGAGAGAGAAACAGGGTTAATATTTCAGGTCTTCATCAGAGCATGGAAGCTTCATGGAAGCTTGTTGGATTAACCCCAAGTTTCAGTTAGGACCAGTAGACCAACAGAGTACATTTATACTGAGAGAGATGAAAAACTTTATTGTAACAACCACGGAAAATTAATACAAGCCAATGACTTTAAAACCGAAGTCCCTAAAATACTGTTATAAAATAAATGCAGTTTGGAAAATCTTGGTGTGGAGCAGTGTTGCCACAGTAACGGCTTTGATCGATGCTGGTTAATTTCTTTTAGCAGTATGAGGCTGGGCAGTGAAGCAAGGAAATGGATCAATAAGAACCGTTCCCTGCTGAAGACGTCTAATTTAGTGGATGCAGAAAAATAGTGTTAAATGAAGCTCTCTCTGTATGTGGCTGACTTTTAACAGGAGATGGGACAATGTACAAACTATCCGCAGACTAAGATCAGTAGGTGTTAACCCGATTTTGAAGTTCCCCTTCTGTCTGTTGGAAGATCACACAGTGCCACAGTTTACTTCAAACGCGTTTATTTAGCAATATATTGCTAGGGAGAAATTCTTTTTTACAAAATAAAATTTATTCATAATAAAAGACAAACTATATACAATTACAAAACAGTGCAAACCTTTACATTCTTGTACAGATCATTCATTAGTGTTACCTTTTTTATATAGAAAACAGCATCGATGCCACACATGTGGCTCCCTGGAATCTACCCGGTCCCATATTTACAATACTTAGGGGCTTTCTCCCTGTCCCCACCCCTTCCTCTCCAGTGGCAGAAGAATCCTAAACTGTAGTCCTTCCCCACTGAGCCTTTGCATTGGCTGGTCCAGCTTCAGTGCGTCCCTCAGCGCGTAATCCTGCAGCCTGGAATGTGCTAGCCGGCAGCATTCCCCCTACGGACATCTCACTTGTTGGAAGACCACAATTTTCGGACAGACCAAAGGGCGTCTTTCACCAAGTTGATGACCTTCCAGCAGCAGTTGATGTCCGTCTCTGTGTGTGTCCCCGGGAACAGCCCGTAGATCGGAGAATCCTCTGTTACGCTGCTGCTGGGGATGAACCCATGACAAGGACCCTTGCATCTTTCGCCACACCCTCCTCGCAAACCTACAGCCCACAAAGAGGTGGACGACCGTCTCGTCCCCAGCGCAGTCCTCCTGGGGGCAACGTGCGCTGGGAGTGAGGTTCCAACCATACAGGAGGGATCTGACTGGAGGGCCCCTCTCACAGCCAAGCCAAGCGAAAGTCTTGGTGCTTGTTGGTGAGTTCTGGCGATGAGACATTCTGCCAGATGGTCTGGACAGTCTGCTCAGGGAACCACCCCACAGTATCCATTGAGTCCTTCTCCTGCAGTGCCTGCAGGATGTTTCATGCTGACCACTGCCTGATGGACTTGTGGTCAAAGGTATTGGTCTGGAAGAACTTTTCCATGAAGGACAGGTAGCGCGGCAGCGTCCAGCTGACTGGGACGCCGTGTGGCCATGGGGCCAGACCTATCCTTCGCAAGGGAGAAATCTCCTAATTCTATCGTGGAGCCTGCTGTGCTGTTCTCCGAGGTGCAAAGGAGTAGCAGTAATTTATACAAACATTATCACGCACACTTTAATGAGTCAGGCTCCACAGTTCTGAGGTTTGCAGGAAACGGACAAAGGGCCACTGCAGATGGACAAAGAGCAGCCTCACCCCCCAGCTTCAGCTAATCATATTGTAATCGGGTGAGACAAAGGCTCCCTTTCGTGGTTTGAGACAGCCTTCCCATTTCCCATGAAGATTGACTATCATCTCCATAGTCAAACATAATGGGAATCCAATTAAGTTCCAGACACAGCAATTACCACACAGCACCCAGCCCAGGAAAGCGGTGGTGTGGCTGTTCTGGCCTGAAGGACACTTTTTAAATCAGTATTTCGAGCAGCCATAATTCTCATCCGTCTTAAGATATCAATACAGTTATAGTTTATTAATCCTACACCTCCTCATAGGAATTACCCTTTTTCGGCTTGTGCCCAAGAACACGTACAAAATGTTCACCTTCATTATGGAACTTAGGAGCTATCATTTGTCCTCAACACGTCGGGAGTCAGTTAATGGCCTGATAAATATTGCTGCCTGGAACATCTACTGAACTAAAAAGAACGTGCTCGGTGGGTACGGCACACATGCCTTGGCTGCTACCCTATCCCAGTCTATCTAAATCTTTCGTTAGACCTTGGATGCAACAGAATGAGTGCTGCATGTATTCAGGACTGTAAATGCATTGACACTGCTCTCCTGGACAGGCCAGTCTAGTTCTCATAGTGTCATAGAGTCATAGGGCACAGAAAAAGGCCTTTCAGCCCATCATGTACATGCCTACCATCAAGTACACATCTAGATTTTATTATATATTTATATAGTTATATAAATGTATATAGGTTGCACTACTATCTTGGGACCATTCTATTGTTTTGCCCTTGTCACTATCTATTATTGTATTTATTATTACCATGTATACTGTTGTTGGATTCGACTGTTTTAAGTAGTTTTTTAACATGTATAGTGTTCAATACACCTCAAGTGGCTGCACAAGGAATGGCCGCTTCCTAGCTTATTGGTTCATCGATCAGGTTAATATGTGTTTTCTCACTGGTTGGTTTTGCCACAGGTAACTAATAGGTTTCCTGACTGGACTATTGTCAGCTAAGGAGTATCTCTTATCTCGGGTATAAAAGGAGTCATTTTTTGTTAATCTCTCTCTTGTTTATCTCTCTCTCTTGCCTCTATCTCTCTCTTGCTCTCTTCCCCCCCCCGGCCCCCCCCCCCCCCCCCCCCCCCCAACCCTGACCGCCCTGGCTCATCTTTAGTTCCTTTTGTCTCGGCTCATCTCCCAGTGGTAAAGCTAGTGCCTTGTGCTCTGTGACTGTTTCTTTTTTTAAAACTTTTCGATTAAAACTTTGTGAAGCACCAAGTTGTTTTCAACTCATTCCTGGACTCCTGAAAGAACCTGTGGATTCAAAAATAACCGGATCCGACACTGTTTACTCTGTGAGCTTCATGTGAGCAAGGAATTTCATTGCACCCTGGTATATAAGATATAAGATTTCTCTATCAGTCACATGTACATTGAAACACACAGCGAAATGCATCTCTTGCATGGAATGTTCTGGGGGCAGCCTACAATTGTCACCACACTTCCAGTGCCAACATAGCATGCCCGCAATTTCCTAACTCGTACGTCTTTGGAATGTGGGAGGAAACCAGAGCACCCGGAGGAAACCCAAGCAGACACACAGGGAGAAGGTACAAGCTCCTTACAGACAGCGACTAGAATTAAACTAATCTGCTCTGATACTCATCCCATTTACCAGCATTTAGTCGCTATCCAGAAAAACTCTGATAGAAGTTTATAAGATTTTGAGAAGCATAGATAGGGTAGACAGTCAGAATCATTTACCCTGGGTAGAAATGTCAAGTACTAGAGGGCATGCATTTAAGGTGAGAGGGGGAAAATTCAAAGGAGATGTGCAGGGGCAAGTTTTTTTACACAGAGAGTGGTGGGTGCCTGGAATAAGTTCCCAGAGAGAGTGGTTGAAGCAGATATGATAGTGGTGTTTAAGACGCAATTACATAAATGCGTAGGGAATGGAGGGGTATGGAACATTTACAGGCAGAAGAGATTTAGTTTAATTCAGCATTGTGTTTGGTGCAGATATTGTGGGCTGAAGGGCCTGTTCTGTTCTATGTTCTATCCAATTATGCCTAAGTGATTCAAGTACTCATCTAGGTGCTTTGTAATGTTGTGACACTATTGGTATTGGTATTGGTTTATTATTGTCACTTGAACCAAGGTACAGTGTAAAACTTATCTTGGATACTGATCGTACAGGTCAATTCATTACACAGTGCAGTTACATTGAGTCAGTACAGAGTGCATTGATGTTGTACAGGTAAAAACAATAACAGTACAGAGTAAAGTGTCACAGCTACAGAGAAAGTGCAGTGCAATAAGGTGCAAGGTCACAACAAGGAGAATCATGAGGTCAGAGTCCATCTCATCATATAAGGGAACCGTTCAATAGTCTTATCACCGTGGGATAGAAGCTGTCCTTAAGCCTGGTGGTATGTACCCTCAGGCTCCTGTATCTTCTGCCTTATGGGAGAGGAGAGAAGAGAGAATGACCCAGGTGGGTGGGGTCTTTGATTACGCTGGCTGCTTCACCAAGGCAGCAAGAGGTAAAGACAGAGTCCAAGGAGGGGAGGCTGGTTTCTGTGACACACACTTGGGCTGTGTCCACAACTCTCTGCAGTTTCTTGCGGTCCTGGGCAGAGCAGTTGCCATACCAAGCCGTGATGCATCCAGATAGCATGCTTTCTATGGTGCATCGATAAATGTTGATGAGTGTCAGAGGGGACATGCCGAATTTCTTTAGCCTCCTGAGGAAGTAAAGGTGCTCCACCACCTGATTCCACCACCCCCTTGGCTAGTGAGATCCAGACTGCAAGACCCTCTGGGTGAAAAAATTCTTCTTCAAATCCCTTCTAAACCTCTTACTTCTCAGCTTAAACCCATGCCCTTGGGTCTGGACATCTCTGTCGTGGAGAAAAGTTTCTTACTAAATAGTCTATCTGTGTCCCTCATAATTTTGTATATCTCTGTCAAGTACCCCTTAGCCTCCACTGGCCTCTGGGCAGGTTGGCACGGTTCTACCCCAAGTGCCTGTCACAGCTTCTGGGTTCCAGGGATTGGGAGACTCGACTGGTGAGGGGGGTGGGGGGTGGGGGGTGGGGAAGCGAGGGGGTCAGGTGTACATCTTGATGACGTTGACAATTCCTTCCCCCCTCCCGTCCCCACATTGCTGCTCGACCCCCTGAGTTTGTTGCTCCAGATTCTAGTGTCTGCAGTCTCTTGCCTCTCCCGCATTGTAGTTGGGGTCGGCATTCCAGGATTTAGACCCAGTAATAATTGACTGGTGTCACCTTCCCAAGTGTGCAACAGGCAGTGCTCCTGAAGTCCTAGAGGGTAGAGGGCGGGGGTTTGAGAAGTAGTCTTGGAGTAGCCCGGGTGAGTAACTGCAGTACATCTTGTAGACGGCACACACAGCACCCATTGTGTGCTGGTGGTGGAAGGAAAGAATGTTTAGTTGATGGATTGTCAATTAAATGGGCTGCTTTGTCCTGATTGTTGTCAGGCTACTTGAGGGCGTTAGGACCTGCAAGCAAAGTGGAGAGTATTCCATCCCACTCCTGACGTGTGCCTTGTAGACGTGTTCCAGGAGGTGTGTCATTTACCACAGGTTACCCAGCCTCTTTAGCCACTGTGTTTATGTGGCTGGTCCCCATTTACTGACCCACGGGATGTTGATGGTGGGGTTTCGCCGACGGTAACACCACCGAACGTCAGTGGTGGGCAGTTACATTCTCTTGTTGGAGATGCTCATTGTCAGGCACCTCTCACCTACTTGCCACGTTTCAGCCCCTGTTGCCGCACTGACATTTAATTGTATTTAAAAACAAGACATTAAACTGCTCCTGATTGCTTCGCGCAAGGAATTACTTTTGGATTGTGTCCATTCCTGGCTGTTAGAACAGAAGAAATAGAAGCAGAAGTCGGCAAAGCAGCCCTTTGCTCCTGCTCCACCTTCAGTGAGGTCACTGCCGACCTCTTAACTCAGCATTACTTTCCTGCACTAACCGCATATCCCTTGATGCCTTTAACGTCCAGAAATCCGTTTTGAATATTCCCAATGAGTGAGCCTCCATAGTCCTCTGTACCGAGGAGGTTCTGTAATGTCCTCTCCAACCATTTTTTCTTTGACATTAGAAAGAACATTACAGCACAGTACAGGCCCTTCGGCCCACAATGTTGTGCCGACATGTTATCCTGCTCTAAGGTCTATCTAACCCTTCCCTCCCACATAGCCCCCTATTTTGAAACAATATCGTGGGTCATTCCAGCACTGTTTGGAAAAGCCACATAAGGGAGTCTAAAACCAAAGGGCATAGGTGTAAGGTGAGAGGGGAAGGGTTTAAAGGGGACCTGAGGGGCAAGTTTTTCACACAGACGGTGGTGCGTATATGAAACAAGCTGCCAGAGAAAGTGGTAGAGGCAGGTATAATTACAACATTTAAAAGACATTTGGACAAGTTCGTAGATGGAAAAGGTTTAGCGGGATGTGAGTTAAATGCAGGCAAATGGGACTAGCTCAGTAAAGGCACCTTGGTCGGCATGGATGAGTTGGGCCAAAGGGCCTGTTTCCATGCTGTATGACTCTAAGACTCTTAAGTCAATTGACTCTAAGTCAATGACTCTAAGAGCAAAACTAACCTGTTTCCACTTTCCCAGTTCTGATGAAGGGTCTTCCACCTGAAACGTTAACTCTGTTTCCCCTTTCACAGATGCTGCCTGACCCTCTGAGTGTCTCCAGCATTTTCTTCTTTAATGTTAAATAAAATCTGGTTCCAAGAGTAGCTAACTACACCTTAGAGGTGTTGAAAATCTCACTGACTCGGGCCAGGTCTACACTGCTTAAGTCACCCATAAATATGGAAAATTGCATTACTCTATATTAGAATAATATTCAACAGTCTGATTTATTTTTAGAACTGCATCAGCAAATTTATAGCTCACCATCTTTCAGACAGGACATTATGGTTGACCTCTGTCTGATCTCCCGAGGAGCTCAAGGCAATTCATCTCAGTGACATGGTAAATATTTATCTTTCAACCAGCATCACTGGTTATCTGGTTATTATTACATTGCTCTTTGTGGGATCTTGCTGTGTGGGAATTACTTACTGTGTTTCATTTAAACATGAACTAACATTACTTCTTTGGCTGCATATCAGTTCGGGACATCCTGAGGTCTTGAAAGCCGTAATGTAAATAGAAATCCTTTTTTATATATCATTCATTATAGCTGGCAGTTTACATGCAGACGTTTTAATCTGTGGTATTCAAGCTACGCCTCTGTCTTAGTCCTTTGAGGTTTGCTAAAACTATGTCCAAGATCATAGTTTTCAGGTTGCAAGTGAGGTCATATTCTGATGATTAAGTGCCTTCCTTCTCTTATGTTCTGGTTAGATGACTGTATTTACATTTCCCAATATCTTAGAGAGCCCTAAGTGCCTTTTCTTATGGGATCAGTGCCAGGTGTAAAGTTTGTCTTCAACATCCAAGAACCAGGACAGACTCGGAATTTGA
The DNA here is from genome assembly GCF_009764475.1 of Pristis pectinata. NCBI lineage: Eukaryota > Metazoa > Chordata > Chondrichthyes > Rhinopristiformes > Pristidae > Pristis > Pristis pectinata. The sequence continues at coordinate 38,270,212 of NC_067423.1, read as the reverse complement.
AATCCAATCCTTTATCATAAATGGAAGCCTTTTAATGAAACAGATAGGGCAGGAGCTTATACATAATTTATTTTAATGTCAAATATTTTTTCCTTTTCGACTGTGCTGCTGTGAGGTGGCATAGTAGTCATAGTCATAGAGTCATACAGCACAGAAAAAGGCCCTTCAGCCCAACTCGCCCATGTCTACCAAGATGTCTATCTGAGCTTGTCCCATTTCCCTGCATTTGGCCCATATCTCTCCAGATCTTTTCTATCCATGTACCTGTCCAAATATCTTTTTAACACTGTATTGTAGAGACAACTACCACTTCCACTGGCAGCTCGTTCCGTATACCCACCACCCTCTGTGTGAAAAAGTTGCCCCTCAGGTCCTTTTTAAATTTTTCCCCCTCACCTGAAATCTATGCCCTCTAGTTTTAGACTACACTACCAAGGAAAAAAAGACTGTGACATTCACCTTATCTACTCTTCTCATGATTTTATATACATCTGTTACTCCTCAACCTCCTATATTCCAGGGAAAAAAGTCCCAGCCTATCCAGCTTCCCCTTCTAACTCAAGCCCTCCAATCCCCATAACCTCTTCATGACTCTTTTCTGCACCCTTTCCAGCTTAATGATATTCTTCCTATAGTTGTCGGCATGCTACGTTGGCGCCGGAAGCGTGGCGACACTTGTGGGCTGCCCCCAGAACACTCTACGCAAAAGGTGCAGTTCACTGTGTCTTTCGATGTACATGTGACTAATAAAGGTATCTTATCTTATCTTATCTTATCTTATCTTATCTTATCTTATCTTATCTTATCTTATCTTATAGCTGGGTAACCAGAACTGCACACAATTTGCAACTGCACACATAGTGTAGGTACAGCACCAGCGACCCTGGTTTAATTCCTGCTGCTGTCTGTAAGGAGTTTGTACATCCTCCCCGTGTCTGTGTGGGTTTCCATCGGGTGCTCTGGTTTCCTCCCACATTCCAAAGACGTACAGGTTAGGAAGTTGTGGACGTGCTATGTTGGTGCTGGAAGCGTGGCAACACTTGAAGGCTGCCCCCAGAACACTCAAAGCAAAAGATGCATTTCACTGCATGTTTCGATGTACATGTGACTAATAAAGATATCTTATCTTATAATGCTGTAGCTTTACAGCTCTAACAAACCTGGGTTTGATTCTGACCTCTGGTGCTGTCTGTGTGGAGTTTGTATGTTCTCTCTGTGATGGCATAGGTTTCCCTGGGGTGCTCCAGTTTCCTCCCACATCTCAAAAAGGTGCAGGTTGGTAGGTTAGTTGGCCAATGAAGTTGCCCCTAGTGTAGGTGTGTGGTAAAGTCGTCTCTCCATTGGCCGTTAGGCCTGGGTTTCCATGGTCTTTGGCTGCAGTGCCTTGCAGCAAGAACACAAGAAAACAGGAGCAGGAGTAGGCCACTTGGCCTCTCAAGCCTGCCTCATCGTTGAGACCAGCATAGATGGCTGATCTATGCTGGCCTCCTCTTCTGTGCCAGTTCCCCATAACCCTCAATTCCTTGATCTTTCAAATATTTATCCACCTCTACCTTAAATATATCTAATGATCTGGCCTCTACCACCCTCAGGGGCAGAGAATTGCCTTGGGAGTCTCCAACCTGACGGCCTCAACAGCGATTTCTCTAACTTCCGGTAACCCCACGCCTTCTTTTTCTTCACCCCCCCCCCCCCACCACTCCTTTGTCTTCCCTTATTCCTGTGGCTCCCTTCCCCCACCTTGATGACCTGCCCATCTCCCCCCCTCCCCTCCCCCCATCCTTTATTCCATGGTCCACTGCCCTCTCCTACCGGATTCCTTCTTCTTTAGCCCTTGGCCTCTTCTACCTATCACCTCTCAGCTTCTTACATCTCCCCCCTCCCCACCCACTACATTCCCTCCTCACCTGGATTAGCCTATCCCCTGCATGTGTGCTCCTCCCCCTCCCACCCACCTTCTTATTCTGGCTTCTTCCTTTCCAGTCCTGATGAAGGGTCTCGGCCTGAAATGTCGACTGTTTACTTCCCTCCACGGATGCTGCCTGACCTGCTGAGTTTCTCCAGCACTTTTTGTGTATTGCTCCAGAGATTCAATACCCTCTGAGAGAAGAAGTTTCTACGGACCTCAGTTTTAAATGACCTCCCCCTTATTTTATAACCATGTCCACTTGTTCGTGATTCTCCCACTTGTGGAAACATCTCAGCATCTACCCTGTGAAGCCCCCTTATGTTCTAATGTTCATTCTTTTAAACTCCAAGGAGTATAGACCCAAACTGTTTGGCTTCTCTTGAAAGGACAACCCTCTCATCCCAGGAATTAGTCCGGTGATTCTCCTTTGGACTGTCTCTAATGTTACTACATCCTTTTTTAGATAAGGGGACCAAAACTGTGCACAGTATTCCAGGTGTGGCCTTACCAACACCCTGTACAACTGTGAGAAAACCTTAATGTTCTTAAACTCCAGTCTCTTCTCAATAAAGGCCAACATGCTGTTTGCTTTCTTAACCACTTGTCAGAACTGCCCGATAACATTTTATGATTCATGCACCAGAACATCTAGATCCCTCTGAACTTCACTCATTTGTAGTCTCTAACTTTGGAGCCACATCTAACCATTGGCTGATGTGGAGCGACAATCTACTGGAGGAACTCGGTGAGTTGAGCAGCATCCGTGGAGGGGAAAGGAATTTGGTGCTTTGGGTCGAAGCCCTGCATCACGACTGGGTTTTGCCCTGAAATGTTGACAGTTCCTTTCCCCCCACAGATGCTGCCTGACCCACTGAGTTCCTCCAGCAGATTGTCTGTTGCTCCAGATTCCAGCATCTGCAGGCTCTTGTGTCTCCAATGGCAGATCTGGCTGGCTGTCAGAGAGCAAATGTGCAATTAAACAAGTGTTGCTACATTAGGCAGGGCGTCAATGCCATATTATATACATATACAACAGAGAAGGAGGCCATTCAGCCCAACAAGTCTATGCTGGCTCTGAGAACAATCCCATCAAACCCATTCTTCTGCTTGTTTCCTGGTAACTTATATTGAATCACATCTCCATCAATGTCAACCATATCGGGGTAAGTTACAGTGGCCAATTAACCTACCAACCCACACACATTTGGGATGTGGGAGGAAACCAGAGCATCCAGAGGAAATCCATGCAGTCACAGGGAGAACATTGGAAACTCCACATGGACAGCACCCAAGGTCAGGACTGAACCTGGGTTGTAGCTACTGTGAGGCGGCAGTTCTACTAGATGTACCACCCTGGAGAAACTGGATATTAACTTGTCACTCACAGCTCTGAATCCAGTGTTCCTTGAAACCATGAAGGCTGTCCCATCTGGGAATTGAACCCCGATGTCATGTGTGACTGGTGGGGATACTAACTACTGTACTGGTGAGGAAGCGTCCCCTGCCCATCGGTAAAGTGCACACCCTCCTCCGTTTAACAGTGAGACCTTCGTGCAAGGATTATTCAATGAGAAAGTTTACCATTTCCCTCTGCAGATGCAGATGCTGGAATCTGGAGCAACACACAATCTGCTGGAGGAACTCAGTGGGTCTTGCTATTTATTCACTTGATTTAAAAGCAGAGGATGCTGGGATACTCAGCAGCATCTATGGAGAGAAAAACATCATTAACATTTCAGGTCGAAGACCATTTGAAGTGTTCTGATTCAGTTTCTCTCTCCACAGATGCTGCCTGTCCTTCTGAGTGTTTCCAGCATTTCTGTTTTTATTTCAGATTTCCAGCATCTGCAGGTTTTTATTTGAAGTTCATTTCATTTCTCAAGTTCTATTTTAAAAATATAGAATGCTAATCGTCAACCATTTGGCCCATTGTGAGTCTTCAGATATTTCGATGAGTTTTAAAATCACATTATTATTGACCGAATTTAACAAGGCATTTGACAAGGTCCTTCATGGTAGGCTCATCCAGAAGATTAAGATGCATGGGATCCACAGTGCCTTGGCTGTTTGGATTCAGAATTGGCTTGCCCAGAGAAGTCAGAGGGTAGTTGTCGATGGGACATATTCTGGCTGGAGGTCTGTGACTAGTGGTGTTCCTCAGGGATCAATTCTGGGACATCTGCTGTTTGTGATATATGTAAACGATCAGGATGAAAATGTGGATGAGTATGTTATTAAGTTTGCAGACAATACAAAGATCAGTGGTGTTGTGGATAGTGTAGAAGGTTGCCAAAGGAATATACAGTGGGAATAATAGATCAATTGCAGATGAGGGCAGAGAAATGGCAGATGGAATTTAATCCAGCCAAATGTGAGGTGTTGCACTGTGGGAGATCAAATATACTGTAAAGGGACAGTACACTGTTAATGGCAAGACCCTTAACAGTGTTGATATACAGAGGGATGCTTGGCTCCAAGACCATAGCTCCCTGAAAGTAGCTACACAAGTCGATTGGGTGGTAAAGAAGGTATACAACATGCTTGCTTTTATTAGTCGAAGCAGTGAGTTCAAGAGTCAGGAAGCTACGTGGCAGCTTTATAAGACTCTGGTTAGCCTGCATCTGGATTATTGCATTCAATTCTGGTCACCCCATTATAGGAAGGATGTGGAGGTAAATATGATATGTTTACACAGAGAGTGGTAGGTGCCAGGAATGCACTGTCAGGGGTGGTGGTGGAGGCAGATGGATAGAGTCGTTTAAGAGGCTCTTGGATAGGCACATGAATGTGCAGGGAATGGAGGGATGTGGACATTGTAAAGGTGGAAGGGATTAGTTCAAATAGGCATTTAATTACCATTTTAATTAATTCAGCACAACATCGTGGACCTAAGGGCCTGTTCCTGTGCTGTACTGTTCTACGTTCCATGTTCTATGAATTTAAAACTTTACTACAGTACAACAGCAACCGTGAGGAAGTTGGGAATGTCTCATGTTCGTGAAAAGTGCTGCTGAAATTTGCCCTTTTCCCTTCGTGGATAGGGTAATTCTGAGAGGGAAATGGTCAGGGTGACACTTGTGCAAAGTTGCCTGAATGTTTGGCAAAGGAAAGAGCAAAATGCTGCAGATGCTGGAAATCTGAAATGAAAACAAAATGCTGAGGACACTTGGCAGCACGTGTGGAAAGAAATCAGAGTTAATGCTTCAGCTCAATGTCCTTCCATTGGAACTGTTTGAAACCAGCAATAACCTTTTTTTTTACCTTTGAGGTTTTGTCCATTTTAAAATTCCTGAGATCCCATGCAATTTATTTTACAACTGCAACACAACAAACAGGCTGCTGTGGATACTTCTTTCTGAGTGTTGATGCAGGCTCTCGACCCAAAATGTTGACCATCCCTCTGCCTCCACAGATGCTGGTTGACCCGCTGAGTTCCTCCAGCAGTTTGTTTATTTGCTCCAAGATCTCAGCATCTGCAGTCTCTTGTGTCTCTTATTTTACAGCCTCCTACATCTTCCAACCAGTAGCAGAACCCTTAAATCTCTCTGCTCACCTGTACTATTGAAAGTCTGCTTTTATCACGCCACAATTCTTGCTCTTCAGTTTTATTTGACACATATCAGTCAGAGAAGGTTTACTAGAGTAATATCTGGAATGCACCTATTGCTCTACGAGGAAAGGTTGGACAGGCTGGACTTGTATCTGGTAGAGTGTGAAGAGTGAGAGCGCACTTGATGGAAACATATATGATCCTGAGACGTCTTGAGAGGAAGGATGATCCCTCTTGCGGAAGAATCTAGAAACAGTGTTGCTGCCTCACAGATCAGGTGACTGAGATTCAGTTCTGACCTCTGGTACTGTCTGTGTGGAACTTGTATGTTCTCCCTGTGACTGCTTGAGTGCTCTGGTTTCCACCCACACGCAGGTTGGAAGGTTACTTCTCTGGCACAGACCCACCTTCACATCAGTGGGGACCGCTCCCTTGTATCCCAGCAGACTCCTACGCCATTCCCACTGACTTCAGGCACAAGTTGGCTCACAGAACACTATGTAGAACCTAGTGCTTAAACCACCTGAAGCCTCACTGAGAAAGCTGTCTCTTTTTCTTCTTTATTTCCCACATCCTTCCTATCCCATACACAACCCAGGTTAAAATTGATCGCAAGAGGGCTGCAGAGGGTTTTAGACTCAACCAACTCCGTCAAGGGCACAAACCTCCGCAGCATCGAGGACATCTTCAAGAGGCGGTGCTTCAAGAAGGCGGCATCCATCGTTAAGGACCCTCACCATCTGGGACATGTTACTACCATCGGGGAAGAGGTATTGGAGCCTGAAGACCCACACTCAATGATTCAGGAACAGCTTCTTCCCCTTCGCCATCAGATTTTTGAACGATCCATGAACCCATGAACGCTACCTCGTTATTCCTTTCTTTTGCACTATTTTTGTAATTTATATATTTTTACGTCTTGCACTGTACTGCTGCCACAAACAACAAATTTCGCGTCATAGGTCAGTGATAATAAATTTGATTCTGATTTGAATCTCTTTTGATATTTTGCATTTTGTTTTTAATGTCTGATTTGTTTTTAATTTCCCTACTTATCTGAGAAATTGGAACGTTTGGTGCATTTTCAGCGAGTCACAGAGTAATACAGCACGGAAACAGGCCCTTCAGCCCATCGAGTCCACACTAACCATCAACCACCCATTTACACTAATCCTTCATTAATCCCATTTTTTAAAATTCTCCCCACATTCTCATCAACTGCCCCAGGATTTGCCACTCCCCTACGCACTAGGGGCAATTCACAGTGGTTAATTTACCTATCAATCCACACTTTTTTTGGGACGTGGGAGGAAACTGGAGCACCCGGAGGAAACCCATGTAGTCACAGGGAGAACAGGCAAACTCCACACAGACAACACCCATGGTCAATATTGAACCCACGAGGCAGCGGCTCTACCAGCTGCCCCACTGCACCAATTGGTGAATGGTATAATCTGGAGGGAGTTGTGGGGAAGAATATTGGATTAATATAGAATTAGTATAAATGAGAGTTTGATATTCAGCATGGACTCAGCAAACTGAAGGGCCTGTTTTCATGCGGTATGTCTGTATGAGCCTATAACTAGGGTTATAAGTAAGGGGTCACCCACTTAAGTTGGAGATGAGGTGAATTTTTGGAGGTTGTGAATCTTAGGAACAATAGAAGCAGAATCTTTGAATATTTTAAAGGCAGAGGTAGATAGATTCTTGATAAGCAAGGGGGTGATAGGTTGCCATGGGTCGTGAGGAGTTGTGGGCCCTGGTGTGTTCGAGGGAGTGCAGGAATTAGCACTCAGTGAACCAGACGCCAAACCATCCTGATTTCTAAACCGTGGGATTGAACAATAGAAGCAGAATCTTTGAATGTTTTAAAGGCAGAGGTAGATAGATTCTTGATAAGCAAGGGAGTGATAGGTTGCCATGGGTCATGAGGAGTTGTGGGCCCTGGTGTGTTCGAGGGAGTGCGGGAACCGGGGCCCTGGTGTGTTCGAGGGAGTGCGGGAACCGGGGCCCTGCTGTGTTCGAGGGAGTGCGGGAACCGGGGCCCTGGTGTGTTCGAGGGAGTGCGGGAACCGGGGCTCTGGTGTGTTAAAGGGAGTGCAGGAATTAGCACTCAGTGAACCAGATGCCAAACCATCCTGATTTCTAAACCATGGGATTGTGGATTATCGGAGTTTTATTGTATTCGGCAGTGTTTGTCATAATTTACCTTCAACTATTTGTCATTTCCCTTTCCGTCTCTTTATTTCTTTGCCCTCTCACAGCCTTTCTAATCGTTGTTCTTTTCACCTTTAATCCCAGATTTTCCCAATGGATGGCAAATATTGGCAGTTAAAGCAGTGGTAGGGGTTCCCTCTGCATCTCTGACAGATTCCAATCCTGTGCTGTTTTTACAGCTGGGATTCCAGGATTCTGATTACAGTGGACACGTCACCTTCATAGAGGATTCAGGCAAGTTTCTTTTTTCCGTTTTCTGATGATAACTTGTGTCAGAAGAGAGGCAGGAAATTTCTCCAGCAGCAACCAGAGACACTTCTCCAGCCGAGACTCACCCTTCACACCAGCGGGGACTGCTTCCTGGATCCCATCAGACTTCCGTATCATTCCCAAAAGGCACAAGGTTGCTGACAGAACAGTGCATCGGATCTGGGGCTCAAAGTGCCTGACATCTCACTGAGAAAGCTGTTTGTTCTCTTTATTTTTTCACATCCTTCCTATCCTGTACACAACCTGGGTTAAAATTAGCTTAATATATTTGAATTTCTTTTGCTAGTTTGCATCAAATTTTTTATGGCTGATTTGTTTTTATCCAAGAAACTTGAACTTGTGATGCACTTTCCAGAGAGTCACGGATCATGCAGCACAGAATCAGGCCACTGAGTTTGCACCAAATATTGTTTACACTAATCTGACATTAATCCCATTTTTAAAATTCTCCCCACGTTCTCATCAACTCCCCATGGATTCCATGACTCTCCTACACACAAGGGGCAATTTACCCTGGCCAATTAACCTACATACCCACACATCTTTGGGAGGTGGGAATAAACTGGCACACCTGGAGGAAATGCATGCAGTCACATGGAGAACGTGCATGCAAACTCCACACAGACAGCACCCAAGGTCAGGATCGAACCCTGGCTTCTGGCACTGTGAGGCAGCAGCTGGAGCTAGTTGTGCCACTATGCCACTGTTTCTGTCTGGGAATATGTTTAGTTTTCTTTTTAATTATTGCCCCATGTAAAAGTTTCCTCTTTTCAACCACTTTTTCTTTGGAAACTCCTTTAGCTAATGTAAACGGCCTTTTTCCTGCCATGTATATTTCCCCATTGCTGTTCCTTTTCACATTTATGTCCAACCTAATTTTGTTATTGAGTATTATTTGAAGTGAAAGCACTATTGTAAAATATTATGCAATACCTTCCCTCCATTTGTGAGGGCAGATTGGGAGTCAGTTTAACATCTCTTCTGTACACAACAGTGCAGCACTCCCTTAGCACTGCATGTGTGTTTCAGAATGGATCTGAACTTACCCCCCCCATTAACTCAGAAGGAAGAGTGTCACCACAGAGTCACAGAAGTGGTGCTAACAGAAGCGAAACAGAAGAAAAGATTGGGAATATATAAAATAAAAATCAACATAAAGCATAACGGTAAATATTCTGATTTAAGACGCAATCTCCAAAATGGGTCCTCAATTTGTCATGTCTGTTATGCTCTCTTGAGATGGCATTTGAAAAATTAAAGTCACTCATTACAAATTTTTCTCTAGTTCATCCAGATGACACTTTCTCCTTCACTCAGTTTTATAGATACTAAGGATGCTTTGCTGATTCTGACTCAGAAACAAATTGAAAAGATGTAATTAAGTATGAGCATCTCTGATGGAAAGTCCTATGTGACAGCTACACTGCTTCAGTTCTCTGCCAGATATACATTGAGCCGAAGCCAGAAAATATATCACCAGTTTGCGATGCCATACTTATTGCCTTGGCTTGCATTTGCGAGTCCTTGAAAAGACTAAAAACTAGATTATTTATTTGACAGCATTGCCAGGAATGTCAACCAGTGAGTTAGGATGAATGACAAACCAAATTGTATGTCATAAGTAATTTGAAGTGAACTATTTAAAGCTTGTTGGAGAAAATGCCCCACGGTGACAAATTTGAATCACTAATGACAGGGATTCTGACTGACAAGGGTAAAATAATGCGAAGGGTCATTATTTGTTCTTTAATGATTTGTTATTATTTATATGAGGAGTGATTTGTTAGAGGTCTTTAAAATTATAAAGGTTTTTCAATAGAATCAATGCAGAGATGTTTCCATTAGAGGTCATAGATAGAAGGATGTCACTAACAAATCCAATAAGGATTGCAGGAAAATAATCTTTATTAACTGAGTGATGGATATATGAACCTCACCATCTTACGGAGTGGTTAAGGGGAGGAAGACCGACAGATTTAAAGGAAGCTAGATAACAAATTGAGAGAGAAAAGGTGTTGATAGGATGGGATGAAGTAAATTGATTCAAAGAAGCCTCATGTGCACCCTAAACACCAGCATAGATTGTGGGCACTTCTTACTTTTTTCTTCCAACCTAGAAAGAGGCCATTCAGCCCATCAAATCTATGCCAGCTCTCCATTAATCTAATTCCCTCCTCCTTATTTCCCTGTAACCTATTCTCATTCACATGGTCATCAGCCCGTCCTGATCCTCCTGCTACCCACCCACACTAAGGGGTAATTTAGAGCAGATAATTAACTAACCAACACATCATTGAATCACCCGTCTATAAATTCCTAAGCGTCCTGCCATTAACCTTGTATTCTGCCTTCAAATTTGATCTTCCAAAGTGTATCACTTCACACTTTTCAGGATTGAACTTCATCTGACACTTCTCAGCCCAGCTCTGCATCCTATCAATGTTTTGTTATAACCCACAGCAACCTTCTACACTATCCAGAACACCACCAACCTTTGTACAAACTTTGCAGCACAATCTGTGGTTTCAGTGGGAGCACTGTCCCTTTAAGAAGTGTGGTCATCTTGGGATGGGTTGACCTTGAGCAGAGCATGAGGTGTTATACTGTGAATGAACCACATGGAGACTGGATCTGGCAGAATGCTTCATCGCCAGAACTCACCAACAAGCACCAAGACCTCGCTTGGCTGGTGGTGAAAGGGGCCCTCCCAGTCAGCTCCTTCCTGCATGGTTGGAACATCACTCCCAGCGTGCGCTGCCGCCGGGAGGACTGAGCTGGGGACGAGACAGTCGCCCACCTCTTTGCGGGCTGCGGGTTTGCGAGGAGGGTGTGGCGAAAGATGCAAGGGTCCTTGTCATGGTTCATCCCCAGCAGCAGCGTAACAGAGGATTCTCTGATCTATGGGCTGTTCCCGGGGACACACACAGAGTTGGACATCAACTGCTGTTGGAAGGTCATCAACTCAGTGAAAGACGCTCTTTGGTCTGTCTGAAACTTGTTGGTCTCCCAGCCCTGCGAGATGTCCATAGGGGAATGCTGCTGGACTGGCACATTCCAGGCTACAGGAGTACGTGCTGAGGGATGCACTGAAGCTGGGTGCAGCCAACCAAGGGCGCAGTGGAGAAGGACGACAG